>NC_137024.1:50051651-50189151 GCF_032717465.1 Coenobita brevimanus | reverse complement strand
TTTTATACCTAATCACATCAGCAACAACTTGTAGCTGCCCTTACAAGGCATGTAAATGCACTGATGATGGTGTGTTTACATCCAGCTCCCATCAGCTGATGGTTTTATGCTCAGCAATTCAAACGAACCTATACAAACCGAACCCCAAACAGAATTCACTCAATTTAGCCAATGAAATTATCATCGTAATACAGTAAGACCTCATTAAAATGGACTAATTGGTGTCCAAGCCATTCCAAAAAAAAAGGAAAATTCTGATAAAAGAGATATCTGGACTTCCTCCTGCTATCCCAGATTTTTCTGATATATCAGATATTAGTCCAGACTGCACCAATGGTTTTTAAACTGTTTTCACTACCATTGCAGTACTGTACTGTATTCTACCTTCCCTACAATAATCAAATGGTATAAAATACATATAATAATAGTGTACTGTACACTTGTAAACATGTCTAAAAATTACCTTATTGTGGTGAACATAGCTGATGTCGTGAAGCAGTCTGGAGTGCTTCTGGCTTTATCGGACTTTTTCCGACATGTAGGAATTTAGTCCGGTAGCTCCTCGATTCCAATAAAAGTGAATTCCGGTCTACTAAAGTCCATTACATCGAGATTTTACTGTACTGCTTTATTACACAAGACCATCCTAGTTCTCTTTAATTTCTCCTCCTGCTTCCTCCATTCTCAGATAATTTTTTCCATGGTTTGTGATCCATAATGCCTCTTAGCTGCCCTGTTGCCATGTTGTTTAGCATATTCTATTACAGGGAGGTCCTCAAGATGCGAGCAGTTAGGTTCCATTTGGCATAGTCGTATATCAAATTCTCGTATAACGAAACACGTAACTAATGATAAAATATTGGTTGGGTTCAAGGACCTCATCAAAGGCAAGTTTTCCAAGCTAAAATATACGATACCAAATGCACCAAACATACAGCGGAATGTCGAATTTTGACAGTTTAGAATTCGACGATTCAAATTTTGATGCATTTTGGAGTAATCCACATGCCTCACTTTTCAATGCAATATCGCATTTTTTTACGCTCTCAGGGCCAGACTCCAACCAAAACAAGTAAAGATGATATTTTTGATGGAAACCAAAATGCTGGAAGTGAAGGAAAATTATAAGAAACAGTATGAGCCTAACTTAATATGTGACATGTGTCAAGAAGAGAATAAAAATCAACATCATTTATTCATATGTGAAGCATATGACGATATGGCTCAGAGACAATTCACCATGAAGTCAATTCACCCTCAGATAATTCCCCGTCAAAACATGGATGCAGCCAATGGAGAAATGGCAATACAGGAAAGGGCAGAAATACACCAAGTATACTGTACACTTGCTGACAAGGCAATATACACTGGCTGACAGTATGGCAATACAATGCAGAACTACAGTTACTTAACCACAATTATAGTTCACAAAGTTTACAGGGGGTGTGGGCAAAAAATCATGATTTTTACATAGGTAGGTTTGGAGGCCCTGGACCCAAACTAATTTTTCCCATAAGAAGTTCAGTTTAAATTTCAATTATTTGAATTTCCCAATGATTTTTAAGCACCTATGCCAGTCGAAATTCGAAATTCCACTGTATCTCTATTACTGAACTGTAAAGAAAGTGACCTGAAAGAGCAAACAGTATGCAAATAACATGACTGCACATTAAGTAAACATATAAAACATGCATAACACTCATCTCTAGGTGGTAATATTGTGTTGGAGGTGGGAAGCTGGCAGTCGCCAGCTAAGCAGCCAAGCCAGATTCCCAAACCCATATTATCGTACCCGGCACATTAAAATTATTGCTTTTTGATCAAAATCATCGCACTCATAAACAAAGGCATTTCTTCACATACATCGGCAATTACTGTGGAATTAATATACGTGGAGTGATTAATTAACATTATTGAATTTGTTTACCTGTTAAGTACCTATCAGATTATAATACTTGTTATCGTAAGAGTTATGAAATCCTACTGTTGTACTAGTCTTACAGTAGGCTTGTTAATTTTGCAATCCCCAATTTATTTTTCCGCTTATGAAATTATGAAAGTTATCACATGGAAAACAGTGATAAGAAACAGGGAAGTGAGCAGGGAAGTGAAAAAGTTACTGCATGACAGTATTGTGATACCAACTCTAACATATGGAAGTGAACCTTGGACATTGTTGGAAGGACACAAGTCAAGAGTGAAAGCAGTGGAAATGAGTTATTTAAGAGGAGCCTGTGGAGTCATATGGAGACAGAGGCTGACAAATGAGGATATAAAGGAGCGTTGTTGTGTGGATGTGGATGTGATAAGAAGCGTTAGGAGGAACACACTGAGGTAGTCTGGCCATGTGGAGAGGATGGACGGTGAGAGACTGGCGAGGAGAGTGTATGTGAGTGAGGTGGAGGGAGGGAGAGGGAAGGGGAGGCCGAGGATGAGATGGAGGGATGGAATGGAGAGGTATATGAGAGAGGGGGGTGTGAGCTGGGAGCATGGCAGTGAAATGGCAGGGGACAGGGTGACGTGGAAGTGATTTGTTTGTGGCCACCCCATACGGGATTGGGGCGTCTGGCAATAGATAGATAGATAGATCACGTTATCGCATATTGCAAAGTGTGCCAAAATATCGCATTTTACGATAATTATAGCGCGTCTGGCAACACTGCAGCTGAGCAGTCCCACTATTTCTATCTGAGGTTGAGAGAAAACGGTGGTGACTGCGTTTGCTGGGATGACTGAGTCAGAACCCTTCCACCTTGCCCCAGACTGAATGTCATATTATTGGATTTTCAAAATCATATAACAAAAATAGTCCCAAATTTACCCAGGTTGTATCATCAGTTTCTCGTATATTGAGTGGTTGTATAACGGGACCTGCCTGTACCTGTAACTTGAAATGAACAATGTATGCCTGTCTCCTCTGCTTTCATGCCATTCTGGTCATTTGTGAAGGGGTGTCATCTGCTGAGTGACTGTGAAGACAAGACTGGCAATGTCGTCTGCTTCAATGACTGTAATGAGTGCTTTGAATCTCGTGACTGGGATTCATGAATGCTCGTATCTCGTGACTGGGGTTCATGAATGCTTTTATCTCGTGACTAGGATTCAGAAATGCTAGACACTCATGACAGGTTCTTGAGTGCTTGTATCTCATAACTGGGGTTTGTGAGGGTTGGCAAGCTCCTTTCTACAACCAAATCTTCAAGTGCTAAGATGCAGGTTGATATTTTAGTCCATTTTTCTGGGAAAAAAATGTGTCTTATCATACAAGAGATACGATAGTTATTTTCCTACGGCATGTAAGTGTGAATGAGACAAATGGAGCAGGAAAACAAGAAGGTTGCATGCCAGGGGGAACAAAGCATCGTATAGAAACCCCACTGAATGTATGCACTTCATATCCTTTCCAGATGTTTCATGGATGTTCTGGAAGGCTGTCCAGTACCATAAAGGCCAAATCTGAGATCTGCAGAAATTGTCACTAACAACTGAAGCTGCAAACATTAAACACACACACACACACACACACACACACACACACACACACACACACACACACACACACACCTCTATCACTCCAAAAATGACTCTGAACCACTAACTAAAACATAGTACTTTTATCAAACACATTTTTCACTACCAACCCAAAAAATATTGAGAGCATTCAACAACTTTCCACCCAAACTCTGTATATCCCAGACACTTTTTTCATATCCATATTTTTCTTGGACATCATGTCTTTTACCACTATCTGCTGAACAGCAAAAACCAAACAGAAAAACTCCAAACCACTCATGAAACCACTGTGTTCACTGCTCAGCATATATTCTGATGTCTACCTTCCCCTTCTTATAATATTTCATATACTGTACTTTTACAACACACAGCACAGCTGTTCCACATTTATAGCACTCTCCTCTGTCATTACTATTTCAGTATTAAAGTACAATTTCACCCACTCAGGCTTTCTCTACAAGCAGTCCACAACAAAAAGCATTCTTCAGTTTTCATCCGTTAAACTGTCTCACTTTTTTTTCCTTCCCCACAATGATTATTTCTACACCTTCCGAGAAGTTTCACACTTTCTTAAAAATTATCATTATTATTATTATTATAATTCTTCTTCTTCTTATTATTATTATTATCATTATTATATCCCCACTTATATTTAAAAAGCCCTAGACCACCAGGATTCAAACCTGTGGTATCAGGACTACCAGCTTCTTACTATGACCACTCTGCCACACCTCCTCCAAGCACTTTGAACATTTAGCCAGACTATGGAAAACATACATAACTAGAATGGCACTCAGCAGAGCGCATACCTCCGCCATCAACACCCATGCAATATTCATTGAAAATTTTACAAAAATGTTAAAAAACGCCTTGTCTCGGAATGTTAAAGTGGAAAAAAAATCCTGGATCCACACCTTTACCTGGATCTGCAGCAAAATTTAATGGAGTCTATACTGGGCCAAGGCCCATTCTTCTACCAAGTTTCATGTCCTGTTTCCAGGAGTAAACAGCTCCTAGGAGAAGAGTGGAGAATTTGCAAGATAGTGAGAAAATGGCAGAGTATAAGGGCATAGTGGAAGAAAGATTGGGAAGGTATGAGTTAGAGCAGATGGATGGGGTGGAAGACGTATGTAAGATATTTACGGAATAAATAGGCGCAGAGTGTGAGGTGGTTTGTGGAGTGAGGAGGAGATGAAAGCGTGTGCAAGGGACAGCATGGTGGAATGATGAGGTGAAACAAGCTGTGGAACAAAAGAAGAAGGCATATAGTGAATGGTTAGCGAGTAGAGGTAGGCGAGAAGATGAGAGAGAGAAGAGAAAGGTATATGTGACTAGGAGAAGGGAGGTGAAGAGACTGGTGAAGGAGAGTAAGAAAAAAGTGGATGAAGAGTTTGGGAGGAATCTGAGTGTGAAATGGAGGGAGAGTAAGAAATTGTTTTGGAAGGAGGTAAAGAAAGTTACGCAGTGTGAAAGGGGAAATAGAAGGGGAGTGAAAGATAGGAATAATAGATTGTTGGTGGAGAAGAGAGAGAAATTGAGGAGATGGAAGGAGCACTTTGAGGATTTGTTGAATGTAGAGAGTGACAGCAGTGCGAGTATAAGTGGTTGGGGAATGGCTGGGAGGAGGAGAGGTGAGAGGAGGGAGGAAGAGATCAGGACGAAAGGAGTGGAAGCAATGAAGAAAATCAAGTTGGGGAAGGCCCCAGGAATTGATGGAGTGTGTGGTGAAATGCTGAGGTATGGAGGTGAGATTGTTGTGGAATGGATATGGAAGTTGTGTAGATTGGCGTGGGAAGAGGGAAGGGTTCCAGAGGACTGGAAATCAGGTATAACTGTTCCTTTATATAAAGGAAAAGGGGAGAGAGAAGTATGTGGTAACCATAGGGGTATTTGCCTTCTTAGTGTGACTGGTAAAATATATGGTAGAATACTCATTGATAGGGTTAGGCATATGACATAGGAGCTAGCTGGAGAAGAACAAGGGGGATTTAGGAAGGGAAAAGGGTGTGTAGATCAGATATCTGTTCTAAAATGTTTAGTGGAGAAGTATCTAGAGAAGGGAAAGAAAGTGTATGCTGCCATTATGGACTTGGAGAAAGCTTATGACAGAATAGATAGGCAAGGTATGTGGAAGGTATTGAGAGTATATGGAGTGGATGGGAAATTGTTGAATGCTGTGAAGAGTATGTACGAAGGAGCTAGGGCTACGGTGCAACTGGATGGTGAGCTGAGTGAATTTTTTTATCTCAATGTGGGACTGAAACAGGGTTGTGTGATGTCTCCATGGCTGTTTAATATATACATGGATGCGGTTGTAAAGGAGGTGAAGGGTATGGCAGTGGATGTGGGGGTGGCTGTAATGAATGAGGGTGAGATTTGGAAGATTCTGGTGTTGCTGTTTGCTGATGATACAGTATTGTTGAGTGAAGATGAATGGGAGTTGCAAGGTTTGGTGAATGAATTTGGGACAGTGTGTAGGAGAAGGAAGCTGAAAGTTAATGTAAACAAAAGTAAAGTTATGGTGTTTGAGAGGAATGAAGTCACAGAATGTACAGTGAGGTTGGATGGTGAGGATATGGAGAGTGTGAGTGCATTCAAGTACTTGGGTAGTGTGATGAGCAGGGATGGAACTTTGGGGATGAAGTGAGTGAAAGGGTACAGCAGGGAGGGAAGGTTGTTGGTTCACTGAAAGCAGTGATGAGAAATAGGGAGGTGAGTATGGAAGTTAAGAAGTCACTGCATGATAGTATTGTGATCCCTACCCTGACGTATGGAAGCGAGGCGTGGACCTTGCAAGAGGGGAACAAGTCAAGAGTGAGAGCAGTGGAAATGAGTTACCTGAGAGGAGGATGTGGAGTGACATGGAGGGACAGGTTGACGAATGAAGAAGGAACGTTGTGGGGTGGATGTGGATGTGGTTGAGAAGATTAGGAGAAATACACTGAGGTGGTTTGGACATGTGGAGAGAATGGAGAATGAAAGACTGACTAAGAGGGTGTATGTAGGTGAGGTGGAGGGAGGGAGAGGGAGGGGAAGACCGAGGATGAGGTGGAGGGATGGAGTTGAGAGGTATATGAGGGAGGGGGGGGTGAGTTGGGGGGAGGGTAGTCAAATGGTGGGTGACAGAGCGACTTGGAGGCGTTTTGTCTGCTGCCATCCTTTGCGGGATTAGGGCGTTGGGCTATAGATAGATAGATAGTTTTTGTGTAATCTTGCTCACAAGCCAACCAACAAACAAACAAATGGACAGGGTGAAAATATAACCTCCTTGGCAGAGGTAATTATGTATTCCCACACAGAGCTCACTAGCAGAAACAATATCACACATACAATGTATGGGAGTAACCCAGTTGCACAAGCTTGTGAATAATGAAAACTGACTAGAACAACAACAGTTGACCTGCGAGTGCTGTATTAAAATGTTGGTCATTATTTTTAATGCACTAATCTTTCTCTAGCTGACCTGGTTGGGAGGTAAAGCCCTGTTCGGAAGCTGCCAAAGATCTCCACACGTGCTTGAGGCCACAAATCAACAATGACCCGTTCAATACGGTCCACCACCCGCTGCCTCATTTGGTGCTCCTCTTCACTTGGACACATCCAATTATAAAAATCCTCCATCTCTTGATGCAACCTGTAGGAAATGTAAAGGTATATGGTGGTTGATTTTCTGAAGATTTCTCAATTAAAATGTAAAGTAACAGTTACTACACAATGCATAATGATGTACTAACATACAGTACTTCATGGTACATAGCAAGAGACAAGAATGCCTACTGGTAACATCTCCCAATATATAGCTAACACTTCTGTCCCTCTGAACTAATATTATATTAAACTTTGCTGTATCAGACACCTTGAACCCACTGGCCTTATTCTTCTTATACTGGAATCTGTCAGCAGTGATTGCTAGTGGAGAAGGGAGAAAAGTGAGCAGATGGAGAGAACACTTTAAGGAATTGTTGAACATAGAGGATGGAAGTAATGCGTGTATAAGTGGCTGGGGAATGGCTGGGAGAAGGAGGGAGGTGAGAAGACAGGAAGAAATCAGTAGGATACAAGTTGTGGAAGCAATAAGGAAAGTTAAATTGGGGAAAGCCCCAGGAATTGATGGAGTGTGTGGTGAAATGCTGAAGTATGAGGGAGAGATAGTAGTAGAATGGATGTGGAAAATGTGCAGATTGGCCTGGGAGGATTGGAAGTCAGGTATAATTATTCCCTTGTACAAAGGAAAAGGGGAAAAAGAAGTGTGTGGTAATCATAGGGGCATCTGTCTTCTTAGTATAATAGGAAAAGTGTATGGTAGGATACTTATTGACAGAGTTAGAGAAAGAACAGAGGAATTAGTCGGAGAAGAACAGGGAGGGTTTAGGAAGGGAAGAGGTTGTGTAGATCAAATATTCATTCTTTGATCTTTAGTGGAAAAGTCACTAGAGAAGGGAAAGAAGTTGTATATGGCTTTCATGGATTTGGAGAAAGCATATGACAGGGTGGATAGACAAGGATTGTGGAAAGTATTAAGAATATATGGAGTAGATGGGAAGTTGTTGAATGCTGTGAAGAGTATGTACGATGATGCTAAGGCTGCAGTGCGTGTGGATTTTTCTCTTTGAAGGTTGGGTTGAAACAGGGATGTGTCATGTCTCCATGGTTGTTCAATCTGTACATGGATGGGATAATAAAAGAGGTACAAGGTAGGGTAGTGGATGTTGGAGTGGCCCTAATGAGAGAAAGCAGTGTTTGGAAACTCCCTGTACTGTTGTTTGCAGATGATACTGTGTTGTTGAGTGAATCCGAAGGGGAGCTGCAAGGCTTGGTGGATGAGTTTGGGAGTGTAAGAAACAGAATCTAAGGGTGAATGTAGGGAAGAGTAAAGTAATGGTCTTCAAGAAAGGTGAAGTAAGTGAATGTACAGTGAGGTTTGATGATGAGGAAATGGAAAATGTGAGTACCTTTAAGTACTTGGATAGTGTGGTGAGTAAGGATGGAAGTTTAGAGGGTAAAGTACTTGAAAGGGTACAACAAGGAAGAAAGGTTGCTGGTTCCTTGAAGGCAGTGATATGAAACAGGGAGGTGAGCATGGAAGAGAAAAAGTTGTTACATGACAGTATTGTGATACCAACTCTAACATATGGAAGTGAAGCTTGGACGTTGTTGGAGGGAAACACGTCAAGAGTGAGAGCAGTGGAAATGAGTTATCTGAGAGGAGCGTGTGGAGTCACATGAAGAGACAGACTGACAAATGAGGATGTGAAGGGGCACTGTGGTGTGGATGTGGATGTGACAGAAAGTGTTAGGAGAAACACACTGAGGTGGTTTGGCCATGTCGAGAGGATGGAGAGTGAGAGACTGACGAACAGAGTGTGAGTGAGGTGGAGTGGGAGAGAGAGATGGAGAGATGGAATGGAAAGGCATATGAGAGAGGGGTGTGTGAACTGGGAGCAAGGAAGTGAAATGGCGGGGGACAGGGTGACGTGGAGGCAATTTTCTTGTGCTCACCCCGTAAGAGGGATTAAGGCATGTGGCAATAGATAGATAGTATTTGATATCTAGCCATCAGTATCAATACTTGCTTATAAACATTTAGTATCAGAAGTATCAATATTTTGGTACTGATACAGCCACCACTAGTGATTACATTAGCCACTAGACCACACAAGGTTACTGTACACCAACTAGAGGCTAGCAGGTTACGATCACTGAGTGGTAAGTACAGTACTGTACTTTATCAAAAATTCATTCTGCAACCTTTGACTTCTTCACTTACTTATTTGTGGATTTTCATTGTTTGTGCACAGTTTTCTTAGTGTCTAGCATTATACTGGATATTCCCATGTGTCTTTTGATGCCTAAATAACCGAAAGACTGAAAAACACTGCCACAGTTAAGAGGGGTACTCTATATAGGGGTAGGGTATTAGTGGACTTCTGTTGTTAATGCACTGTTTTCTTAGTGGTTTGCATTATATTAGATATTCCCGTGTGTGTTTTCATGTCTTGAAAACTGAAAGACTAAAGAACACTGTCACAATTAGGATGGGTACTGTACATACATGTAGGGAATAAGTTGGTAGGGTATTGCTCCATATCCAGACATACAGATGGCTCTATTACATTGGATAACTGAGGGATTACCGTATACAGTAGAAGTCCGATTTTTCGGCATCTATGGGACCAGGCAAGTGCCGAAAAATCAAAATTGCCGAATTATCAAAAACCCTACCCACTCAATACCTTATATGTTTCGGTGAACACTATCATCACTACTCATATCATTACAAATGTGCTTGGAGAGAGTACTGTATACTGTTTGATACTGTACAATACTGTAATGAATACAGTACTATACATGAATATGAAAAATAAAGAAATTAGTGAACATACTGTATATAAATGTAATGGTACAGTAGGCCTACAAGTTCACATGCACTTACCTAAACTTATAGTAGGTTCTCTATTTACATATGTACAATAGAAGGGGTTGATTGGACTCTGCTACTGCTGGAAGAAGTCCCCAGCAGAAGAAGGTCCTGCAACAGGCTCTAAGGACTCATGGAGAATTTCAAGACTGACGAAAAAAATCGGAAAATCTGCCGAATGATCAGAGATTTTCGTAAATGGGACTATTTCTCAAAACTGCCGAAATATCAGATTTGCCGGGGAATTGGATGCCGAAGAATTGGACTTTTACTGTACATTGAAGAACTTGCAATCACTTTCGACACAGTATGTACAGTATTAGAGGAAATCTCCTGCCCATACACAGTAGGCACGCACAGTATGCGAGTTTATTGGCGGCAGAGGAGGTACATACTGTGAATACATAAACTTATGGGAAAAATTACATATGGGTGGCACCCCACTTCATCGGTAACCCTTGAGACTCCTTTCAAACCTAAGTATTGTACTGTACAGGGAAACTAACTACGACACATTATCTAAGATAAAGTAAACCAATAAGATTATGGCTTTACTAAATCAACAAAAATATGGCTGTTCACCTTAACCCAAGAGGACAACAGGCTTGACGGACGTAAGAAGGGGATCCGAGGCAGGGTAAGGCACCTAGCATGCACCTCCTGCACCACCCACCACACCATCTTCCTCACCACTCTTGTCACCAGCACTTTTGACACTTTCACTAGCTAATGCACTCACTTCGTTCATAAACCCTTCAAAGTCTATTTCTGACACCTCAAACATTGCATCATCCTCTTGATCCTCCCCAGGAAATGGCTCTTTTGATGTTGAAGGGAGTGATTCCTCACTTTCTTGAGGCCACAGATAATGGGTGATGAGGGTTTGCTTCCTTCTGTTAACCTCCTGGTTGTGCCTATCTCTGTAGTAGCGGAAGGTTCTGTCCAGTGAAGTCATCACTTCCTCCACTCGCAACTGACAATGTTCGATGTCCTTGAATTCTTCCTTGAATTTATATAGGACACACAGTACCCGGCTGATCTCCATCATTGACAAGTCTCCACTCTCCGTCACTGGTGGTGCTGGCTGTTCTGTTGTGTGGTCTCCTGCTCTGCACTGGCCTCGGGGTAACCCAGGATTTGGGCCATCCTTCGCTGCTGTCTTGCCTTCAGGGCACGTAGAGCAATACGGTACGGTACGGTTAAATTAGGCTTGTAAGTAATGCCCCCACCTTCTGCCCCTCTCCTGGTGACGACTCAAGATGCCTGGAACCACTATCTGACTCTCTTCTTCATCATTTCTGCAACATTCGTGGCCTTTCCTCTGACTTTCGCTCTGTTGAGCACCACCTCTCCTTCTCTAAACCTTACCTTCTTTTTCTAACTGAGACTCAGCTGTCTGAAGACACTGACAGCAGACCCTTTTCTGTATCCTCCTACTTTCTCTATACTCATTTCAAAGCCAAAGGTGGATGTTGTGTATACATACGCAACAACTTACCTTACTCTCGTGTTTCTGATCTCGATTCTTCTGAATTCTCTACACTCTGGCTTCAGCTTTCCTGTTATTCTCTGACTAATTATATCTGTGCTGTTTACTTATCTCCTCATTCTACTGACTATCAAAAATTCTTTGACTATCTTACTTCTACAATGCAACACATTCTATCCATTTCTCTGAAATCTCCATTCTAGGAGATTTCAGTGTTCATCACCCTTTTGGCTCTCCTCTTCTTTTATTGATCCACCTGGTGAACAAGCCTACACCATTTCTATCCTTAATGACCTAAAGCAGCTTGTACAGCACCCTACCTGTATCCCTGACCGCCTTGGAGAGAGTTCCAACATACTTGACCTCTTCCTTACAATTAATCCTTCTGCTTACGCTGTTAATCTTTTCTCTCCGTCGGGCTCCTCCGATCACAACCTTATCACCTTAACCTGTCCTATCATTCCGGTACGGCCTGCGGACCCTCCAAAGAAATGTCGTCTGTGGCACTTTGGAGCTGCGGATTGGGAGGCCCTCAGGCAGTACTTCTTTGATTTTCCTTGGAATGATTATTGCTTCCATGGCCGGGAGCCATCTGGGTGTGCCTCGTGCATTAAGGAGGTTAATCTCTTGGGCATGGAAGCATACATTCCTTTCTCATATCCTCTGACTAATGCATGAAAGCCTTGGTTTAATCACACTTGGTCTAATGCTATCCGCAACAAGGAGAGGCCCTATAAAAGGTACTGAAGCCAACCCACCCCTGAATCACATCTTTTATACGTTTCTGCCCGGAATCGTGCTAAGTCTGTTCTTCGCTCTGCTAAAAATAATTTCATCCGTACTAAGTGTTCTCAACTCTAACTCGAATTCTTCCCGCTCCTTCTGGCACCTTGCCAAAAACCTTTCTAACAACTTTACCTCATCATCCTTCCCTCCTCTTTTCTACTCTGATGGCTCTGTACCTATTTCTTCTACTGATAAAGCAGATCTGTTTGCTCAGACTTTCTCCTCCAATTCCAGCTTAGACGATTCCGGTGCTGTTCCTCCATCACTTCCCCCCCTCTGACTTCCTCAAGGCTGACGTTAAAATTTCTTCAGCTGATGTATTTTCTGCCATCACAGGCCTCAATACTAATAAGGCATATGGGCCTGATGGAGTCCCTCCTGTTGTTCTCAAGAACTATGCTTCTGTGCTTACACCCTGCCCAGGCAAACTCTTTCGTCTTTGTCTATCAACTTGTACCTTTCCTTCTAGCTGGAAGTTTGCTCTCATTCAGCTTGTCCCAAAGAAAGGTGACCATTTCCAACCCTCTAACTATCGTCCAACTGCTTTAACATCTGTATCTCAAAAGTTTTCGGGTATATTCTTAACCCCTACACCGCGGGCTTGTTTACCAATGACTTGCGTGTGCCGCGGGGTTATTTGGGCTCCGACAGACTCTCAAAAAATATTTGCCAAAAATCAGTTATTAGTCCTAGAATAATAAAATTACATATGCTTATGGCACATACCTTCAGCTTTCTCATGGAATGATTGTTGAGCCTTCGTCAGTTACCGTAGGACTTGTGGAGACCTCTGAAGTAGGGTAACAAAGTCTCCACTTTACACTTCCCGACAACCCGTAATATGATTACCACAGCCAGATACAAACACTATAAACACTATTCTACAATTTTCAAGTAGTTTGGGATCCATACTAAAAAAAAAAAACACTGTGAAAGCAATGGAAATTACGAGCGCGTCTGATCGTCGCACTGGCACTAGTTCGCTCTTAGTAGTCTGTCATTTATTATTCATAAAACCCCTCACACTTTATATTTCTATTACTATATAACACTTATATATATCTACAGTCTTTATTCATAAGTTTCCTTCAGTAGTATTAGTTTATTGTCACTGTAGGGATTCAATTTCTTTCAGTAAAATACGTAGCATTCACTTTCTCGTCCTGTATACTGGCATTGAGAGTGAATGTCACTTTCATCTTCACTCTCATAACTCATAGCATTCAGACATGCTAGAGTGAAACTTTCACTTTCATTACTCCTAGGGTATATACTCGTATTCTTATAATACTACTCATTTACATTTCTATTTACGTTCTCTATTTTATTTACGTTATTTACATTTCTATTTTATTTACACTGTGTTGTGCACTGTCACTTGAAATAACTTATAAAACTATTTTCCATTGTTCACGTATATTTACATTCATTACTTTCACTTGCTGTTTACACATTATTTACAATTCCACTTGCACTGTTTTACTCAATAGAAAGATCGTAGTCACTCTTTTATCAATTGTCAGCCCTTTACCTCTTTCCACACGAGGTTTAGTAGGGGGTAAAGGTCACAGGGCCATTTGCATGGGGGTGAAAAAGGCCTTGAAGTCAGCAAGAAGAAACATACGTACTCTCGCTTCGGAAGTTGAGAGTAACCTGATAACGGAGGGCCAGCTGGAGGCCTGCTAAGGGGTTATTCAGAGTTACCAATATTACTTCTTGAAACAGCTAAGTCTAGCACTGATATGATTGGCAGGAAATCTAGACAATACATTATAAATTTGGAAGTTCCAGGTGAATGTAAATATCACTTAGGCTTCTCCCTTCCCTCCTTACATGTATATTTATTTCGAAAATAGATTAGAGGCCTACTTGGGAGATATATATTCAGAGCTACCAATGTTAGATCTTGAAACATCTTTGTTTAGCACTGATATGATTGGCAGGAAATCAAGACAATACATTATAAATTAGGTAGTTCCAGGTGAAAGTAAATATCACTTAGGCTTCTTCCTTCCCTCCTTACATGTATATTTATTACGAAAATAGATTATAGGGCATATTTCAAGGGGAGAAAAACAGCGAAAATTAGCGAACGAGTGCACGTGAGGTGTTGTCAGGTGATAATTAGCCAATTCCAGGTGTTTGGCACTCTCACTTACCTTATTTCTTTCTTGTATATATTATTTGGTATAAGAATAGGACATAGGGCTTATTTCAATGGATGAAATCAGTGAAAAATTCCAGGGAAGATTTACTTAGCGTAGCACGGCCGGGCAGGCGAGAGGATAGGGTAATGGAGGGGGGGGTAGGGAGGGGAGTCAAGAATGGGGAGAAATGGCTAAATTGTCAACAATGGATGGGAGTACAGATGAGATTAGGAGTGCTGACTAGTGTTGGACATTGGCAGTACTAATAGATGATACAAGCCCCCACTTGGAAGCCCGGGTGAATTCAAAATAACACAGAATCACAAAAGCGACGCCCCGCGGTATGATCCCTTGCTCCCAAGCGTCACAAAAGTGACGCCCCGCGGTTAAGGGGTTAATAGAAAAATTTTAAAACATCTTTCCTACCACAACCTTTTTTCTGATCGTCAGTATGGGTTCCGTCAGGGACGCTCCATTGGCGATCTTCTCACCTACCTTTCAGACTCCTGGTCATCCTCCTTTCGGGACTTTGGTGAAAGCTTTGCCATTGCACTTGACATCTCAAAGGCTTTCGATCGAGTCTGGCATAAATCTTTAATTTCCAAACTGCCCTCTTATGGTTTGTATCCTTCTATCTGTGCCTTCATCTCTAGCTTCCTTTCTGGTCGTTCTATAGCCGCTGTTGTAGACGGCCATCGTTCTTCTCCTAGATCTATTAACAGTGGTGTTCCTCAGGGCTCTGTCCTATCACCAACCGTCTTCCTTTTATTCATCAACGATCTTCTAAGCTGTACATCTAACCCTATCCACTCATACGCTGATGACTCCACCCTTCACCTTTCCATTCGATTCCCGCAACTTCCATCTCAGCAGTTACGTCAATAAACAAGGGATGAGGCTATGGCACACCTAATGTCTGACTTGGCTCGTATCTCTGACTGGGGTAAAAATAATCTGGTCGTTTTTAATGCATCAAAGACTCAGTTTTTACACCTTATCAACCCAACAAAATCTTCAACAGGTATACCCACTAATGTTTAGTAATATTCAGCTTAATCCTGCATCACCCTTGAACATGCTTGGGGTTTCATTTACTAGGGACTTATCTCGGAAAGATCATATTACATCTCTTGTAAAATCTGCTTCCAAGAGATTGGGTGTGCTAAGCCGACTCCATTCCTTCTTTACCTCTGCACAATCGTTGACTCTATACAGGGGTTTTATCCGCCCCTGCGTGGAGTACAACTCTCATGTGTGGGGAGGCTCCCCACATACAGCTCTTCTCAATAGGGTGGAGTCAAAGGCTGTTCGCCTCATTAACTCTCCTCCTCTTACTGACTCCCTTCAACCTCTGTCTCTTCACCGCACTGTTGCATCTTTATCTCTTTTCTATCGCTACTTCAATGGTCACTGCTCCTCTGAACTGTCTGCATGCATTCCTCCACCTCTATGATATGCGTGTAGCACCCATCTAGCAGCAAACTCTCATCTCTTTTCTGTCCAACTCTCTAATGCAAGAGTTATCCATTACTCCCAGTCCTTCATTTCATGCAACAGGTCAACTCTGGAACTGTCTTCCTTTGTCTGTATTTCCTGCTTCCTATGATCTCCAGTCTTTCAAACGCAGTGTGTCCATGCATCTCGAAATGATCGGATCTTGAATTTGGCTCTCTCTTGTATTTTGTTTTTCTCTTGGAAGGAACGGTTTTGCGGGCTCATTGCCTTTGGTTCCTTCTCCCTCACATAAAAAAAAAGCCTATATATATACATTATATATATATATATATATATATATATATATATCAGTAATCAGTCTAATATCCGGACGCCCAATAACCGAACATACCCACTACCCGGACATAATCGTCCTGGGATCCAACATTCCCAAAATGGTCTGAAAACCCAAAAAAATAAAAAATAAAAAAACTATTTTTTCCCATCCGTAATTTGAACTTACCGCGCACGTCGCGGGAGAGCATTGTTTTGGCGCGTCATTCCTCCGACGTCCGATAGAGCGCCGCTGCATCCTCCCCACTTTCCACCTGTCTCTCACCGCGAGTGCACGCTCGTTGTAATGGCTGCCCACGTGATCGCTTTTGTGGTGGTGCACTACCTGCTGCTCTCGGGCCTCCTCTTAGTGTGTGTGATGATGGCCCCGCCACCTGAGAAAAGGAAGAGAGTGGTGTTGACTCTGGAGAAGAAGAGGGAGATATTGGAGAAAGTAGATGCGGGGTGGTCTTCTTCCTGCATTCTCCGTGAGTTTAACCTGGCCCGGTCTACTTTGTTCGATATCAAGAGGTCCCGAGACAAATTCATGCAGTACACGGCTGACTTCTCGTCGAGAAGCAAACGCAATGTGGAAAGGAAGGTTATGTTTACCCCGAAGTTTGCAGAAATCAACCGATCCACGTTGATTTGGTATCGACAACAACGTGCTGCTGGTGTGATGGTACGTGGAACGGAGCTGGAGGCTGCTGCTGAGAAGTTCGCCAGGCTTCACGACACCCTAGACTTCAAGGCATCCGAGGGTTGGCTCTTCGCGTTCAAGTTGCGGCATGGCCTTACCAACCGTAAAGCACATGGCGAAGCACTGGACGCTAACGAGGATGGAGTTGACGAGTTTTGGCACAAGGTGAAGGGCTTGATCGACAGGGAGGGCCTAGCTCTCTGTCATGTCTACAACGCTGACAAAACTGGCCTATTCTATCGCTCGCTGCCAACGAACACTCTAGCCGAGGAGACGGAGAAGCGTGTACCTGGCCGCAAGCTCTCCAAGGAACGGATATCTGCTTTGTGTTGTGCCAGTGCTAACGGCATGCACCGGCTGAAGCCCGTTGTTGTTGGCCACACAAAGCAGCCTCGGTGCCTTCGTGGGGTGATGGATGTCCTTCCTGTCGTCTGGTACCATTCTTTGAAGGCATGGTTCACAGCTGTGATCTTCAAAGACTGGTTTCACCATCACTTCGTCAAGGAGGTCATCCATTACCAGACGAAGACACTGGGAATCCCGCGCGACCAGGTAAAGGCCCCCCTCCTACTCGACAATGCACCTGCCCACCCGTGCGACAAGGACTTGGTTGCTGAAAATGGCCGTATTAGGTGCATGTTTCTGCCACCTAATACGACTGCTCTCATCCAACCAATGGACCAAGGAGTGATTGTGGCAACAAAGCGCCTATACCATCGGAAGTTCCTGGACGAGGTGATAGCTGTTCTCGAGGACGAGGAAGAGTGCAGGGAGGGACAGGACACATGAGGCAAGCAGACTTTGGAAAACCTTCGCCGCTACAACATCAAGTCTGCGCTGTACAACTGGGCTAGTGCATGGAAGGAAGTCCCTGTGAAAACTCTGGAAAATGGTTGTCTCGTCTGCTTCTCGAAACAGATGTGGAGTACGATTTTCTAGGGTTTGACGTGGATGACTTCCATGCATGGCTACGTACGCACGGCGACGATGTAGATGTGGACGATGTTCGTGAGTGGTTGGATGACGACGAGGGCGATCCTGGGTATCAGACGTTGTCTGATATGGAGATCATGTCTTCGGTTGCAGTTGTCAGTAACGAAATTGAAGATTCTGACGCTGAAGGCGACGATGATGCGGACTCCTCTCAGCAGGACACTACTCCAGCCATCCCCAAGCTGAGCGCACTCCGGGAACATCTAGAGTTCGTCCTAGACTACCTGGAACACCCGGACTGTGACAGGGAGATGGGGCCCTTGGGACTCGTGGAGGAAGTGCATGCTTTCAGGCAGCGCATCATCAATCGTCAGAATCGTCGGTCATTGCGTCAATCAACCATTGACAGTTTTTTCAGGCCCGTGACCCCCGCTGTGCCCAGCCCTGGCTCCACTCCGCTGCCTCCCCAAGACAGGCCCTCATGCTCCAAGCCACAGCCCAGCACATCAGCCACGGTGGAGTCACCGCTCGACATGAGTTTGCGGCTGGCTTCAGAGTCCTCTGCAGTGGGTACGCCATCACCGCGACCCAGCGATGCACCTCTAGGTCGCCTGCCAGTGATACTCTCGGACTCTGACAGTGAATAAACAGCAAGAACTTCTCCACTAGACCACACGGGAATTTTGAGTGTTGTGCAGTGAAAAAAAGTGTGTTGTGTTAAGGATTTAAAGTTGTGAGAGAAAAGACTCTATAGGAAAAAAATTTAACGTAAATAGAAAGTGTGAGAGAATGGGAGTATGGATGGGGTATATGTGCAGGAGTAGATGAGAATGAGAGGGCAAAGGAAGGAGTGTGTATAGTTGTGAGTAAAAGATGGAAGAAGAGCATAAGACAGTATGGATCAGTTGGGTCAAGGATTGTGTGGGTAAAGTTGAAAGTTGGAATACAAATGTGGGCGATTGTGTGTGTGTATGCGCCAACGCAAGATCGTGCTAGAAGAGTGAGAGAAGAGTTCTGGACAAATGTGGAAATGTGCATGGAAAAGTTTGGAAGGAATGAGAGAGTGTTTTTGATTGGTGATATGAATGGTAAAGTTGGGAATGTGAAGGTGGATGGAATAGTTGGTGAGTGGGGTGTGCCTGCCGAGCTAGATGAGAATGGGAGTGCGTTAGTGGACATTTGTGCTGGGAGGGGGTTGGTGATAGCCAATACCCTCTTCAGGCATAAAATGATCCACAGGTATACATGGCGAGTGATGAGAAGGGTGGGTGGTGAACTGAATGAAAGGAAGGCAATGATTGATTATGTGTGTGTGGATGAAAGGATGCAAAGATGTGTAAAGGATGCAAGAGTGTATAGAGGTTGGGGGAGTGGACTTTCTGACCACTACTTGGTGGTGGCCAGAATTAGGATGCAAGTGAGATGGAGGAATAGAAGAAGGGAAAGACGAGAGGAAGGAGTAGTTGCAAGGAGAGTGGAAAGGTTACAAGAGGATGAGAAAAAGGCAGAGTATAAGAGAGAAGTGGAGGAACGATTGGGCAAATATGAATTGGAGCAGATGGGAGACGTGGAAGGTGTGTGTAAGATATTTACAGAAGAAATATGTGCAGCATGTGATGTGGTGTGTGGAAGGAAGAGAAGGCGGAGGGGGTACAAGGAACAGCGTGGTGGACTGAAGAGGTGAAACAGGCTGTGGCACAAAAGAAGAAAGCATACAATGAATGGGTGAGAAATAGGGGCGTGGAAGAAGTTGAGAGGCGGAAGAGAGAGTTGTATGTGGAAAGGAAGAGAGAGGTGAAAAGATTAGTAAGAGAGAGTAAGAGGAGAGTGGATGAGGAATTTGGAAGGAATTTGAGTGCAAAGTGGAGGGACTGTAAGAAAATGTTCTGGAGAGAAGTGAAAAGAGTAAGACAGGGTGGAAGTGAAGTTAGCAGGGGAGTGAAAGATAAAAATGGTAGATTATTAGTGGAGAAGGGAGAAAAAGTGAGCAGATGGAGAGAACACTTTAAGGAATTGTTGAACATAGAGGATGGAAGTAATGCAAGTATAAGTGGCTGGGGAATGGCTGGGAGAAGGAGGGAGGTGAGAAGACAGGAAGAAATCAGTAGGATAGAAGTTGTGGAAGCAATGAAGAAAGTTAAATCGGGGAAAGCCCCAGGAATTGATGGAGTGTGTGGTGAAATGCTGAAGCATGGGGGAGAGATAGTAGTAGAATGGATGTGGAAGATGTGCAGATTGGCCTGGGAGGAAGGTAGAGTCCCGGAGGATTGGAAGTCAGGTATAATTATTCCCTTGCACAAAGGAAAAGGGGAAAAAGAAGTGTGTGGTAATCATAGGGGCATTTGTCTTCTTAGTATAATAGGAAAAGTGTATGGTAGGATACTTATAGACAGAGTTAGAGAAAGAACAGAGAAATTAGTTGGAGAAGAACAGGGAGGCTTTAGGAAGGGAAGAGGTTGTGTAGATCAGATATTCATTCTTAGATCTTTAGTGGAAAAGTTTCTAGAGAAGGGAAAGAAGTTGTATGCGGCTTTCATGGATTTGGAGAAAGCATATGACAGGGTGGATAGACAAGGATTGTGGAAAGTGTTAAGAATATATGGAGTAGATGGGAAGTTGTTGAATGCTGTGAAGAGTATGTACGATGGTGCGAAGGCTGCAGTGCGTGTGGATAGTGAACTAAGTGAATTTTTCTCTTTGAAAGTTGGTTTGAAACAAGGATGTGTCATGTCTCCATGGTTGTTCAATCTGTACATGGATGGGGTAATAAAAGAGGTACAAGGTAGGGTAGTGGATGTTGGAGTGGCCCTGGTGAGAGAGGATAGTGTTTGGAAACTCCCTGTACTGTTGTTTGCAGATGATACTGTGTTGTTGAGTGAAGACGAAGGGGAGCTGCAAGGCTTGGTGGATGAGTTTGAGAGAGTGTGTAAGAAACGGAACCTAAAGGTGAATGTAGGGAAGAGTAAAGTGATGGTCTTTGAGAGAGGTGAAGTTAGTGAATGTACAGCAAGGTTAGATGGTGAGGAATTGGAAAATGTGAGTACGTTTAAGTATTTGGGTAGTGTGATGAGTAAGGATGGAGGTTTGGAGTGTGAAGTGCTTGAAAGGGTACAGCAGGGAAGAAAGGTTGCTGGTTCCTTGAAAGCAGTGATAAGAAACAGGGAAGTGAGCATGGAAGTGAAAAAGTTACTACATGACAGTATTGTGATACCAACTCTAACGTACGGAAGTGAAGCTTGGACATTGTTGGAAGGACACAAGTCAAGAGTGAGAGCAGTGGAAATGAGTTATTTAAGAGGAGCCTGTGGAGTCACGTGGAGAGACAGGCTGACGAATGAGGATATAAAGGAGCGTTGTGGTGTGGATTTGGATGTGATAGGAAGCGTTATGAGGAACACACTGAGGTGGTTTGGCCATGTGGAGAGGATGGAGGGCGAAAGACTGACGAAGAGAGTGTATGTGAGTGAGGTGGAGGGGGGAAGAGGGAGGGGGAGGCCAAGGATGAGATGGAGGGATGGGGTGGAGAGGTATATGAGAGAGGGGGGTGTGAGTTGGGAGCAGGGCAGTGAAATGGCGGGGGACAGGGCGACTTGGAGGCGATTTGTTTGTGGCCACCCCAAACGGGATTGAGGCGTCTGGCAATAGATATAGATAGATAGATTTGTTTGGAAAATGAAAAGAATGGGAAAAGTTAAAGTGCTACACTTAGTAAGTTACAATGGAGCATTATTTAGACAAAAGTGCACACTGTGAAGAGAACGGACTTCTGTGTGTTATTGACTAAGTTCAGTGCAAGACTTCAGGAACAGTGTACTGCAAGTGCTTCAGGAAATCGTTCTTACTGTCAGAGTCCAAGAGGAGGCGGTTATTCATCGAGGTGGCCAGGGACTTGCTGTAAGCAGCCAGAATGTTTCATACTGCACTTTTTTCCATACTATACTTACCTCATTTCACTCTTTAATGTCCTTTATTGGTGTGAATAGAGTGTTAGTAGCTATGCATGTGCAGTAGGAATGTGTTTTTCTGAGTTAGGCTAAGTTAGGGTCCATAAGTACCAGAATGTTTATTAATGTATGAACATACTTCTAAACCCTCATTTTATGTTTCTTTTGCATTTATTTCAGTCATTTATGTGCCTTATTGGTGTGATTTGGGTCTTAAATAGGTGCTATGCATGTCCAGAGGGAGTTGTATAGGTGTTTCTCTGAGTTAGGGTCCATAAGTACAAGTCCATAAGCTGGGGCCCAATATCCGGACAAAACCAGTAACCGGACCTACCTATGGCTCTATTACGTTGGATATTGGAGTGATTACTGTATATATATACATATAGGTTAGTCTTTTCTTATACTTCGACATTTCGCACTTCAACAATTCACGCTTCGATGTGATGAAAAGTTACCATTTTCCTCAAAGTTGAACAAAATTTCCACACTTTGACGTTACTCCCTGGCCGAGAAAATGCCACCCACAGGTACTGATGCTCATTCGTTGGCAAATTACGAAGAGAAGGCAGCTGCAATGGAAATGACAGAGGAAGACATGAATAGTGAGGAAGAGACTGAAAGCCCAGAGCAGCCAAAGGAGGGCAAGATGAGCATGCAGAAATTATCCCACTGCCTGTCCACCATAACAGAGCTGGTAACCACCATCGAGGCATACACCAGGACTGTGCCAAAGGTACCCAAAATCCTGTCCAGCTTAAATGCTACAAAGTCCAAACTGCTGGAAGTGTATAATAACAGCACTGGGGAGCAGAAACAAACAAAAATACCGGTAACAAGATATTTCTAGGAAAGACCAAATGTAGCAGACATTATCAGAGACTTGGATGTGTCTGGTACTGGGGATGAGGAGGAAGGAGAAATGGACAGAGAAGAGGCAGATGAACTGTAACCAGGGTTTGGCCTAGGTGATGATTATGGGTCTTCCCCAGAAAGGCCCATGTCACCTAGTCACTAGCCCCATCCACCCACTACAGAAATTCACATGCCCTTCACACACACACACACACACACACACACACACACACACACACACACACACACACACACACACACACACCTAGTCACTATCCTCCATCCATCCTGTACAGAACTTCACATGCCCTACAAGAACATCATCACCTAACCCCTGCATTTGATTTTCTTTCTTTTTTTGTCAATTTTTCAATAAATTGTGTACTTGTATATACATTTTTCATTTTTACCAGTTATCATCACCCATTTTGACCCTAATTACAATGTAATGTAACCTAAAAATATTCTTTAGTTCATTTTGTTAGGTATTTCTTGTGTTTGTGGATTTTTTTTTTTTTTTTTTTTAGAAAGGTCAAGTAGGTAACCTAGCTGTCTCTATGGAACACTTTTAATTTTTCACATAAACAATTGGCGAACTTCATACTTTGACATTTCACACTTCGCGCAGTTTTGGTGGAACGTACCTCAGTCAAAGTATGAGGAAAGACTGTATACTGTATATATATATCTATCTATCTATTGCCAGACGCCTCAATCCCGTTCGGGGTGGCCACAAACAAATCGCCTCCACGTCGCCCTGTCCCCCATCATTTCACTGCCCCGCTCCCAACTCACCCCCCCCCTCTCTCATATACCTCTCCACCCCATCCCTCCATCTCATCCTCGGCCTTCCCCTCCCTCCACCTCACTCACATACACTCCCTTTGTCAGTCTTTCACCCTCCATCCTCTCCACATGACCAAACCACCTCAGTGTATTCCTCATAACGCTTCCTATCACATCCACATCCACATCACAACGCTCCTTTATATTCTCATTTGTCAGCCTCTCTCTCCATGTGACTCCACAGGCTCCTCTTAAATAACTCACTTCCACTGCTCTCACTCTTGACTTGTGTCCTTCCAGCAACGTCCAAGCTTCACTTCCATGCGTTAGAGTTGGTATCACAATACTGTGATGTAGTAACTTTTTCACTTCCATGCTCACTTCCCTGCTTCTTATCACTGCTTTCAAGGAACCAGCAACCTTTCTTCCCTGCTGTACCCTTTCGAGCACGTCACCCTCCAAACCTCCATCCTTACTCATCACACTACCCAAGTACTTAAACGTACTCACATTTTCCAATTCCTCACCATCCAACCTCGCTGTACATTCACTGACTTCACCTCTCTCGAAGACCATCACTTTACTCTTCTTTACATTCACCTTTAGATTCCATTTCTTACACACTCTCCCAAACTCATCCACCAAGCCTTGCAGCTCTCCTCCATCTTCACTCAACAACACAGTATCATCTACAAACAACAGTACAGGGAGTTTCCAAACACTACCCTCTCTCACCAGGGCCACTCCAACATCAACTACCCTACCTCGTACCTCTTTTATTACCCCAACCATGTACAGATTGAACAACCATGGAGACATGACACATCCCTGTTTCAACCCAACCTTCAAAGAGAAAAATTCACTCAGTTCACCATCCACATGCACTGCAGCCTTAGCACCATCATACATACTCTTCACAGCATTCAACAACTTCCCATCTACTCCATATATTCTTAATACTTTCCACAATCCATGTCTATCCACCCTGTCATATGCTTTCTCCAAATCCATGAAAGCTGCATACAACTTCTTTCCCTTCTCAAGAAACTTTTCCAATAAAGATCTAAGAATGAATATCTGATCTATACAACCTCTTCCCTTCCTAAAGCCTCCCTATTCTTCTCCAACTAATTCCTCAGTTCTTTCTCTAACTCTGTCAATAAGTATCCTACCATACACTTTTCCTATTATACTAAGAAGACAGATGCCCCTATGATTACCAAACACTTCTTTTTCACCTTTTCCTTTGTACAAGGGAATAATTATACCTGACTTCCAATCCTCCAGGACTCTACCTTCCTCCCAGGCCAATCTGCACATTTTCCATATCCATTCTACTACTATCTCTCCCCCATACTTCAGCATTTCACCACACACTCCATCAATTCCTGGGGCTTTCCCCAATTTAACTTTCTTCATTGCTTCCACAACTTCTATCTTACTGATTTCTTCCTGTCTTCTCACCTCCCTCCTCCTCCCAGCCATTCCCCAACCACTTATACTCGCATTACTTCCATCCTCTATGTTCAATAATTCCTTAAAGTGTTCTCACCATCTGCTCACTTTTTCTCCCTTCTCCACTAGTAATCTACCATTTTTATCTTTCACTCCCCTGCTAACTTTACTTCCACCCTGTTTTACTCTTTTCACCACTTTCCAGAACATTTTCTTACAGTCCCTCCACTTTACACTCAAGTTCCTTCCAAATTCCTCATCCGCTCTCTTACTCTCTCTCACTAATCTTTTCACCTCTCTATTTCTTTCTACATATAACTCTCTCTTCCGCCTCTCAACTTCTTCCATGCCCCTATTTCTCATCCATTCATTGTATGCTTTCTTCTTTTGTGCAACAGCCTGTCTCACCTCTTCATTCCACCATGCTGTTCCTTGCACTCCCCTTTGTCTTCTCTTCATCCCACACACCACATCACATGCTGCACATATTTCTTCCGTAAATATCCTGCACACACCTTCCACGTCCCCCATCTGCTCCAATTCATATTTGCCCAATTGTTCCTCCACTTCTCTCTTATACTCTGCTTTTTTTCTCATCCTCTTGTAACCTTTCCACTCTCCTTACAAATACTCCTTCTTCCCGTCCTTCCCTTCTTCTATTTCTCGATCCTAATTGGACCTTGATTCTGGCCACCACCAAGTATTGGTCAGAAAGTCCACTCCCCCAACCTCAATAAGCTCTTGCATCCATTACACATTTTTGCATCCTTTCATCCACACACACATATTCAATCACTGCCTTCCTTTCATTCAGTTTACCACCCACTCTTCTCATCACTCGCCATGTATACCAGTACCTGTGGATCATTTTGTGCCTGAAGAGGGTATTGGCTATCACCAACCCCCTCCCAGCACAAATGTCCACTAACGCACTGCCATTCTCATCTATCTCAGCAGGCACACCCCACTCACCAACTATTCCATCCACCTTCACATTCCCTACTTTACCATTCATATCACTGATCAAAAACACTCTCTCATTCCTTCCAAACTTTTCCACGCACACTTCCACATTTGTCCAGAACTCTTCTCTCACTCTGCTTGCACGATCTTGCGTTGGCGCATACACACACACAATCGCCCACATTTGTATTCCAACTTTCAATCTTATCCCTACAATCCTTGACCCAACTGATACATACTCTCTTATGCTCTTCTTCCATCTTTTACTCACAACTATACATAATCCTTCTTTTGCCCTCTCATTCTCACCTACTCCTGCACATATACCCCATCCATACTCCCATTCTCTCACACTTTCACCTCTCCATTTCGTTTCAGTTATTTCGCATACATCAACTTTCACACCCTCAAGCACCTGGACAATCTCTCTCTCTTTTACCTCATCATTCGCTCCCCTTACTTTCCAAGTTCCGATTACCATGTCCTTTGTCTGGTCCTTGGTCGTCATCTTTTGGTCAGTCCTTGTCCGAGGCTTCTTGTTTGTCTTTTTAGTTAGTTGTTTTCCGGGGAGGGGCACTAACCCTCCGCCAACCCTTTTAGTCGCCTTTTACAACAAGCAGGGATACTGGGGGAGTATTCTTGAAAAAAAAAAACCCTACCCCCAAGGTGTGTGTGTATTATATATATATATATATATATATATATATATATATATATATATATAGATACTCTCTTATTTATCTGGATGTGACGTATTCAGACTTGTTCATTATCTGGATACTGGACCTTGGCTCTATTAAACCATTATCCGAATTTACTTGACATTATCCGGACCTAAAAGTTCCCAAGAACTTCGGCTGACCAACCAACATGTTCAAACATTCGGTATTGGGGCCGCTGGGCTCTAGCCATGCGCGGAAAATATGATGTAACCCACAACCTGATCTAAAATGTCCATACGCCCCTGTACTGAATGGTCAGTGTCATGTGCTGGTCCGATCACTCCCTACAAACCACCAGCACCCAAGTACAGTGAGTCCTTGATATATGAAAGGGATAGGGACCAAAAAAAAACCTTTTGTAATTTGAAATTTCGTATATCGGAACGATTTTCCCCATTGAAATATACATATAAAAGGGGGGATGCATCCCAGGACCCCCTCAGACCCCCACCTAAACTTCACCCCCCCCCATTAAGAAGTAAGCAATACCTGTATACAATTGTAGAGAAGGAGGTGGCCATATTCTTGTACATCTCCTTTTTCTTTGTCACAGACCCAATGGTGGAAACAGCAAGGCCTGAAGCACGCCCAATCTCCGAGACTCCCTGCCCCTCCTCATGAGTCTCATAATTTCCAATTTCCTTTCCAGAATTAGAGTTTGGTGCTCCTGCTACTTTGCAGTGGGCTCCCACAATGCTGGAGATGATGCAGGGCACTTGGGAGGCATGGCGAAACAATACGAAAAGGTGAAGGGCTGCAAAAATATCCTCACGTACAGCAAGGCTGTGAGGAGAGGAGGGATGTCGACTCAACTGAGAAGCAAGCAAAATTTTGCTTACCAGAGAGGGGTTCGTTTTCTCTCGGCAAGCGAGTGCAACACTGTGCACCGCGCCCATTTTAAATTTTTCATACAGTATTCCATTAACCCCTTCATAGCTGTCGGCCTTCAACAACACTTCACTGTTTTGGTGTCAATGACGTTGAGTTAGGGAATTATAAAAAACTGCAAACAATTACGGGAAGAGAACGAAGGTCACTGGTGTGTGTACATGACCCTACTCTACCATCCCATCAGTCAGACGTTCTTTTCACTCCAGATGTATTCGCCGATGTTTACATGCTTATGTTACATGCGCCCTAATTTTGAGTAAGTTTCTTTCAGCACGAGAACATAATTTACCACCCTCAAAATAGTCAGAAAAATATAGAAGACAAACTAGAGGAATATGCACTGAATTGGTAATGTCTTTAGGCTGTATGCTTACACAAAAGATTATGGGTTTTACAATTTTAAGAGACGATATGGAACAAAAATGTTTGCTAATCAGAAAAAAATTACTCTTTCGTCCCACATGTTCTCGATGGTTAGCAATCAGTTCCACATTCTTCGTTCGGTATCCCTCTTCCCAATGTATTTCGGACCGACTGAGCGCAGTTATTTCTGCTCCTTAGAGTTAGTGTACATTTACTGCTCATTCTTTTGTTTGTTCTTATGTGTATGTGTGAAAGAGAGAGGACTGATACAAACAATTATGTATTCCATTATCACTTTCATAGCTGCTGGCCCTGAACAACGCCTTACTGTACTGGTGTCAGTGACGCTGAGTTAGGGTGAGCTATAAAAAACTGCGAGCAATTATGGGAAGGGAATGAGGGTCACTGGTGAGTTTACACGACCCTACCACCTCAAGCAGTCTGGCGTTCACAGTTCACTTCGTCCCAGATGTTTTCGGCCGATGTATACATGCTGATGTGACACGCATCCTAATTTTATTAATTCTTACACGAATCAATGCAAATCACAGGATGGGTTTAGGGAAAAAAATAATACTAATAAAAAAAAAGCCAGGTGCGCAAGACAAGTCTTTTCACATATGTAAGAAAAAGGAATTGATTATAGAACTTTGAAAAAATGGTCCCAAGGCCGAACACGAGAGCACACAAATATCTGAACCCACAGCCACTTAGGGGGCTAAACATACGTTTTACTTTAAGCAGTAAAAGCACCATACCAAATCAGTTCTTCCTGATAGTCTGTTATATTTTTCAGATTACTGTATTTCTGGGTTGGTAAATACAGTAAACGTTTCTTATTAAATCTGTTTCCCCATCATTTTTAGCTATTCTGGTGTGACAACTCTTGTTTATTTCATTAACATAATGGCAGAAAGGACTGTTCTTCCCTAAGTGTTTAACTAAACCAGGCCTAACCGAGCTTATCTGTACCTAATAATTTTAACCTAACCTAACCTCCAGTTCAAAAATTGGGAAACGATATCCACCTTTGAGCACGTTGAGTTTCTTCCACTGAGCTGGAAACGATCGTAGGGGAAAGTGACGATAATAAAGGGGAGGAAATTTTTCAGCAAGAAAAAGTAATTTACCAAACTGAAAGTTGTCAGAAAATTACAGAAACAAGCTGGAGGATTATGAATTGAATTGGTATAAGGTCTTTCTGCTGCTTCAAGTGTACAATGAAAGACACAAGTATCTTCCCAAAGTCTGACAAATAGAGCGTGGAAAAATCGAATCATTTGAAATACGCACTAGCAGAAACAGGGTTTTCATTGTATTTTGCCTGGTGTAAATTTTCTTCAGACTGAACTGGAAAGATAGTCGTGTCTTTCATTGTACATTTACCGGTAAATAAATCAATCTAACTGTACTTGTGTTTTGTTTCCGCCAGATTAATCGTGATTTCAGACTATTGTATTCAGGCACTTCTTCACATCATATAGTCTGGATAATCAGGCTATCTCTGCATTTCCTTTCGTATCAAGTATCGCTTTTCGTATCAACGAGACAGATATTTTCGTACTGTGGAATTTGTCCTATATTAATCGATTTCGTACCATCGAAAATTCGTACTTCAGGTTTTTGTATTTCGAGGACTCACTGTAATAACGACCAAAACCTACAAACATTGTCAAAACATCCGTACGCATCCCCACCAAATGTCCAAAGTAGAGCAGACACCGGGAATGGCCCTCCTCAACTGCCACCGCGCATCTAACAGAGACCGCAAGCCACACGTCAGATGAAAGAGCCCATCCGCCTCTACATTGAACTTCCAAAGTTGACCAGTCAGCGGGAGTTGTTTTCCAACAGTCAGTGCACATGTAAGACAGACCACAAGCCACAAGTCAGGTGAAAGCGCCTATCTGCCTTATGACAGAAGGATGAAAATCCTGCCCACAGGTTCACTTCTCCCCTCCCCTCCTTCATACCCTCCCATGCTCCCTGCCTTGCTAGCCAGGCCTCCCGGTTCCCCCCTCACTCCTTCAGTCCCACCCCTCCTTTGTGCTGAAAGCACGGACCTGTGACTTTTTAAAGTTTTTGGCGGTTCACTTGAATATTATTGGCTGTATCAAAATTCCACGAAATCCAAGAAAGCTTATTAAATTATGCATCTAGACAAATGCTTACATCTTGGAAGGTGCAGGCAAAGTTCTGCACTAGCATAGTGGGAAGTTATATGAAGGTAAGTTTTACACTAGAACACCATTTATTCGCACTGCAGTGAAAGGATGAGAGAATGGGAATACGGTGTAGGTATATGTGCGGGAGTCAGTGAGAACGAGAGGGCAAGAGAGGGAGTATGTCTGATGATAAACAAGAAGTGGAAGGAGAATATAAGAGAGTATGGAACAGTGGGTGCAAGGATTGTATGGGTGAGGATGAAAGTATGTATACAAGCATGGGCGATTGTATGTGTGTATGCTCCAACAGAGGATCGAGTGGCAAGAGTGAAAGATGAGTTTTGGGCGAGAGTAGAAGCATGTATGGACAAGTTTGAGAGGAGCGAGAGAGTGCTGTTGATTGGAGACATGAATGGCAAAGTTGGGAATGTACGAGTGGATGGAGTGGTTGGTCAGTGGGGTGTGCCAGCTGAAGTAGATGGGAATGGTAGTGCTTTGGTGGACATCTGTGCTGGTAAGGGGTTGGCAATAGCCAACACCTACTTTCGTCATAAGATGACCCACCGGTATACATGGAGAGTAATGAGGAGGATAGATGGTGAACTTGTTGAACGAAAGGCAATGATAGACTACGTGTGTGTGGATGAGCGAATGAGAAGACAAGTGTTGGATGCAAGGGTGTGGAGAGGGTGGGGGAATGGAGTCTCAGACCATCACTTAGTGATGGCCAAGGTAGAGCTGCAAAGAAAGTGGTTGAGGAGACGAAGGGGAAGACAGGAGGAAGCAGCTCCTGTGAGAAGAGTGGAGAAATTGCAAGATAGTGAGAAAAGGACAGAGTATAAGAGCATAGTGGAAGAAAGATTGGGAAGGTATGAGCTAGAGCAGATGGAAGGGGTGGAAGACGTATGTAAGATATTCACGGAAGAGATAAGCGCAGCGTGTGAGGCGGTATGTGGAGTGAGGAGGAGATGCAAGGGTGTGCAAGGGACAGCATGGTGGAATGATGAGGTGAAACGAGCTGTGGAACAAAAGAAGAAGGCATATGGTGAATGGTTGGTGAGTAGAGGTAGGGGAGAAGTTGAGAGAGAAGAGAGAGGTATATGTGAGCAGGAGAAGGGAGGTTAAGAGACTGGTGAAGGAGAGTAAGAAGAATGTGGATGAAGAGTTTGGGAGGAATCTGAGTGTGAAATGGAGGGAGAGTAAGAAATTGTTTTGGAAGGAGGTAAAGAAAGTAAGGCAGTGTGAAAGGGGAAATAGTAGGGGAGTGAAAGATAGGAATAATAGATTGTTGGTGGAGAAGAGAGAGAAATTGAGGAGATGGAAGGAGCACTTTGAGGATTTGTTGAATGTAGAGAGTGAGAGCAGTATGAGTATAAGTGGTTGGGGAATGGCTGGGAGAAGAAGAGAGGAGAGGAGGGAGGAAGAGATCAGTAGGCCTGAAGTAGTGGAAGCGATGAAGAAGATTAAGCTGGGAAAGGCCCCAGGAATTGATGGAGTGTGTGGTGAAATGCTTAGGTATGGGGGTGAGATTGTTGTGGAGTGGATATGGAAGTTGTGTAGATTGGCTTGGGAAGAGGGAAGGGTTCCAGAGGACTGGAAATCAGGTATAATTGTTCCTCTGTACAAAGGAAAAGGGGAGAGAGAAGTATGTGGTAACCATAGGGGTATTTGCCTTCTTAGTGTGACTGGTAAAATATATGGTAGAATACTCATTGATAGGGTTAGGCATATGACAGAGGAGCTAGTTGGAGAAGAACAAGGGGGATTTAGGAAGGGAAAAGGGTGTGTAGATCAGATATTTGTTCTAAGATGTTTAGTGGAGAAGTATCTAGAGAAGGGAAGGAAAGTGTATGCTGCCTTCATGGACTTGGAGAAAGCTTATGACAGAATAGATAGGCAAGGTATGTGGAAGGTATTAAGAATATATGGAGTGGAGGGGAAATTGTTGAGTGCTGTGAAGAGTATGTACGCGGGAGCTAGGGCTACGGTGCGAGTGGATGGTGAGCTGAGTGAGTTCTTTGATCTCAATGTGGGACTGAAACAGGGGTGTGTGATGTCTCCATGGCTGTTTAATATATATATATGGATGGGGTTGTAAAGGAGGTGCAAGGTAGGGCAGTGGATGTGGGGGTGGCCCTAATGAATGAGGGTGAGATCTGGAAGCTTCCGGTGTTGCTGTTTGCTGATGATTCAGTATTGTTGAGTGAAGATGAATGGGAGTTGCAAGGTTTGGTGAATGAATTTGGGACAGTGTGTAGGAGGAGGAAGCTGAAAGTTAATGTAAACAAAAGTAAAGTTATGGTGTTTGAGAGGAATGAAGTCACAGTGTGTGCAGTGAGGTTGGATGATGAGGATATGGAGAATGTGAGTGCATTCAAGTACTTGGGTAGTGTGATGTGTAAGGATGGAACTTTGGGGGATGAAGTACGTGAAAGGGTACAGCAGGGAAGAAAGGTTGTTGGTACACTGAAAGCAGTGATGAGAAATAGGGAGGTGAGTATGGAAGTTAAGAAGTCACTGCATGATGGTATTGTGATCCCTACCCTGACGTATGGAAGCGAGGCGTGGACCTTGCAAGAGGGGAACAAGTCAAGAGTGAGAGCAGTGGAAATGAGTTACTTGAGAGGAGCATGTGGAGTGACGTGGAGGGACAGGTTGACGAATGAAGAAGTGAAGGAACGTTGTGGGGTAGATGTGGATGTGGTTGAAAAGATTAGGAGAAATACACTGAGGTGGTTTGGACATGTGGAGAGAATGGAGAATGAAAGAATGACTAAGCGGGTGTATGTAGGTGAGGTGGAGGGAGGGAGAGGGAGGGGTAGACCGAGGATGAGGTGGAGGGATGGAGTTGAGAGGTATATGAGGGAGGGGGGGTGAGTTGGGGGGAGGGGAGTCAAATGGTGGGTGACAGAGTGACTTGGAGGCGTTTTGTCTGCGGCCACCCTTTGCGGGATTAGGGCGTCGGGCTATAGATAGATAGATAGATAGTTTTGTTATTATACTCATTAGTTTTCTGTGTTTTTATTAGCTTATCTTACTGTATAAACACCAGCAAAGATTACGATATACCATTTATACCAATGCTGTATAACCAATTTCCAGTGGAATATTTTGCTGTGGATTTTTTTTTTTTTTTGTGCCTTGAGAGCAGCTACCCTATCACTCGTGTCAAAAATAAAAAAGAAAAAAAAAAGAAAAAAAAAGATTTTCCATCTTTACATTTTATGTTGTTTATGCATTGTTTTCTTGGTGTTCAGCACTAATATGGATATTCCTATGATGTGTTTCACGTCTCAATATGGCAAAGTGACGAAAACACTGTTTCCCCATTGTTTTTAGCTGTCCCAATGTGTCAACTCGTTTGATTTGTAAGTGAAGTGGCAGAAGGGACTATCCTAACCTAAGTGTTTAACTAAACCTAACCCAACCTAGCTTAACTACCAAACAACCTAACCTAACCTAAGCTCCATTTGGGAAAATGAGGAAGAAAATTCATCTTTGAGCAAGATGAATGAGTTTCTTCCATTATGCCGGAAACAAAACAATCGTATGTACAGCTTCAGGAACGTGGTGATAAGAAGTGGGACACTTTTCAACATGAAAAGGTAATATACTACCCTGAAAATGGCCAGAAAAATACAAAAAACAAACTAGAGGGATATGAACCGAGTATTATAAAGTCCTTCTGTTGCTCAACCCCTTACCCGTAGGCCGTCACTACTGTGACGTTCATTACATAAGTACCATACCACGGGGCGCCACTTCTGCGATCCAGAGATTTTTTAAATCACCCAGGCTTTCAAGTGTGGTCTTGTATCATCTATCAGTACTGCCAGTGTGTAGCTATAGGCAGTGCTGCTAATACCACTAGTAAAGTACTTGCATCCAGTGTTACCAATTTAGCCATTTTTCTGTGTTTGCCTCGCCTCCCCTCCCTTACCCCCCTCTCCCACCCAACTACAGCCTGGCTACACAACGCAACTCCCGGCCGTTTTTTTCCATTGAAATGTGCCCTATGCCCTATTCTCATACTAAAAAATATGGTATATATTAAAAAACAAAAAAGGGAAAAGGCTAACTGACACTGCCACTGGCCATGAAGTAGCTAATTTATCACCTGGCAACACCCAACGTGAACTTGGTCACTAATTTTCCCTCATTACCCACCATCATCCACTCACTTGATGTAGTCCTGCCTACTTCTTCCTTAGCCTTTATCATTCTTTTTCTGTGCCTGCTCTCCTCTCTTCCTATTTCTCCCATCTTTCCTGTCACTACTTATTGCTTTTCTTTCTGTTACAGGTGGCTTTACATTGAGTGACAAGCCAAATGGTTTCCTGAAAGCCAAGAAACCATTAACAACGCTGGGTGGTAACCATATAACCAAACCATACGTGCTCCCTACGTGTCAAGTGGGTTGGTGGAGGGTTAGTGCCCCTCCCTGTAAAACAAATAACTCAGAGTCAAATGGCCACCCCGTACGGGATTATGGCGTCTGGCAATAGATAGATAGATAGACCCACTGAAATGTCCCTTATAACCTCTCATACTAAAAAATACCGGTATATAAAAAAAAAAAAAAAAAAAAAAAAAAAAAAAGAGGGAAAAGGCTAAGTGATACGGTACTTCCATTGACCTTGAAGTAGCTAAAATATCGTGCATTGTCTCGATTTCTACCTATCCCCACTGGAGGGGCACGGCACGGTCCAGCCATCCCCGCGGGTAATGGGTTAAAGTGTACATTTACCTTAACATGAAATGACAGCATCAATCTGGGTATACTGGAGACAGAAACATAAAGTCACAATATGCTGATTTAAAGCCAGCAAGTTCATGGGTCTCCACACTCAGTATGCCTCTGGCATCATGGTCAGTAATTAAACTCATGCTCTGCACAGTTACAGAGGTCAAGGCATATCTAACATGGGGTTAGCTTGAACTTACAAAATGATGTATAAGCACAGCTGCATTTCTGAATACCAAATGAAGGATTTACTGCTTTCATTGTGTTACTAGTCAGTATTTCAAAATTAAGTTTAACTCAAAGTCTGCACCAACTCCCTGGTAAATTGAGCAAAAGAAAGAATCTGTTACCAACCATATACGTCATGTCAAACACAGTAATTTTATTCAGTTGGGGACGCCACCTTGAGGTAGTGCACCTATGGGAGATACTTGTATAGATTATGATACTGATTTGCCACGATATGTCAACGTCTGCTTTAACTATCACTTCAGTACTTGACTCACCACCCACAACACTCACCCAACAACGCCGAGATCATAGGAACCCGAAGTTCGCCGCCAGGGACAACCCCCAAACTGTCCTATGAGGTTCTTGTGGTTCTGGTTGAGACCGTAAGTGCTGGCCCGGTTTTCTCGTTTCCTCTTGGTCCTGTTGTAGTAACTATTATTAGAATTAACGGTTGCATTATTGTTAGTCCTCTCTGAGTCACCGACACTGATGGGAATGTATTCATGATTCATGTTGGCGTCGTTTAGGTTCATATTGTCTAAACCCTGTTGAGTAAGCCAAATTCTGGCCCAGAGGTCTCTGGCGGGGCCTTGCTGTTCTGGTTGATACCAGCCTATACTGGGATCCATCCGGCCCGGCACGCCACCCACGACACACACAGCACCTCACTCACCCTCGACCCTCTCTCCTGCCCGGCTCCACGCATTAAACTAGACATAAATCAATCTTTTTAGCGTACTTGATTCACCGCAAGTCTTACGGACAGTCTCAACATCAGACAATCCCAACACAACTCTGACGCACGCGCAACTGTTAACGCAGGGATAATTTTCTGAAGGTACATGAATAAGATTCAGGCTCCAATATATACTTTCAATTAATTAACAATTAAGTTCGTCATATGCTCAAAGTGACTGAATAATTTTATACTCCAAATATTATGCAAATTAACATAGTTTTTCGTTTTCCAATTTTAGAGTTGCCAGCTCTATACTCAACGTGCTCAACGTATTAGATGCGGCACCACTGTTAAGAAATGTGATCTCTGCCATGGCTCTGCAGCAAGTTGAATACGTCTTCTGGTTAGCTTATGTCCTTCACAACAGCATTATTATTTAGGGTGACTCTATTCAACGAAAGTACAAGAATATATCTGAAATACATTAACATCTGCCTGTTTCATTATGTTACCTAAATCCTCAGCGAACAAAATTATATTTTCATCAGTGTAATTGGAAAATTAACCATAGTCATTCCAAGTCCTGTGATCCCATGTTACAGAATGAGTGAGATAAAGTATGCGTTGCTCAAAGACACACTACACACCTAGGCAAATCGGATAGGGGTGCATAGCAACTGATCTAGGATAACGGGGCACCATTAAGTGGGGGCATGTGTCCCCTCCCATTACGTCATCTCTATTGACGAATTACTTCCAAATACAGTAGGCTACTATCTTGGAATCAACTTGAAATACCCACCGCGACGAGACACCATCATAACGTCGCGACACCAACTCCAGGAGACACCGGAGGGGCTCTGAGGGCGCTCGCAATATCCAGGCAGTATGGGCCTATGTCCCCTACTACCTTGCCCCCTTATTCCCCGCAACGGACCTGGCGAGAACTACACAGTGCCTGTGTATTACCCTCCAGCTGGACCAGCCCTCGCCAGGTTCGGGGTGGTGCTGATACTTCAGTAGTTCAGTCCCAGACAGCACTCGAGTTTCGGCCACTAGCCGCACTAGGCTCGAGATAGCAACTAACCCCTCATTAACTGCATCCATCCCTCTGCAGAAACCAGTGACAGCCGCTAGCCTCACTAGGGGAGAGATGGTCACCGCCTGCTCTCCTTCTGCAGCTGCCTCCAGGAGCTGGACCTCAGTGATGGCCACAAGCCACACCAGCAGGCAGGTGATGGCCACTAGCCGCACTTTGCCTGCCATTCCCTCCCCTCCCAGGACCTCAGTGACAGCCATTAGCTGCACCCGTGAGCAGGTGACGGCCATCAGCTGCACTCAGCCCACAGTCCACTCAGAGAACAAGGCCCCAGCGGCGGCCACTAGCTGTGCTGGAGGACAGGCAATGGCCACTAGCCGCGCCTCCCTTCACAGGACCTCGAAGACGGCCATTAGCTGCACCTGTGGACACGTGATGGCCACTAGCCGCACCTCACTCTCAGTCCTGTCTTGAAGTCAGGCCCTGGTGACGGCCATTAACTGCACCAACAGGAGAGGGACAGCCGCTAGCCACCCTACTCCTGTTGCCCATGGGACCTCGGCAACGGCCACCAGGCGCAACAGGGAGAGACCAGACACCACCTGTCTCTCACCCCCTGTGTCTTCCCCTCCGGAGGACGTCCCTTCTTGGCCCACCCCTCCCACGGCCCCTCCTGTCCTCCCCACAGAGGCAGCCCCCAGGAGAAACTACCCTGCCTGAAGGAGGTCTGGCAAGACTCCATTGTAACACTGGGAGTTCGAGCAGTGCAGCTGCCCAGATGAGACCACCCACTATTGGATTCCCAAAGGAGAGGATGCTGTAGACCACCCCTGATGGCAACCCAACTCGAGGGAGACCGCAGTCCCCGGACTCCCCGAGGTGCCCCTAGGACCACAGGGCATGACCTCCCCAGCCCCAGAGGACGACGACTTCCTCCCTAGGGTGGGCGCAGACAAACATACCTACTCCCCCTATTTGGTCTTAGCCCTAAGGACCAGATGCCAAACCGAGGCCCCACTAGAGAGGGGCCCCTCTCCAAGCTGCCCAACAGCCTACTCCAGATGACACTGCCCCCGACAGTAGTCCCGTGCCCTCTGAGGGAAGGCACACCTGATGGGACCCCTCCCACACCTGGCCAACACCTGTAGGAGCTCAAGACTTTAGTAGCCCTGTCGGAGTCCTCCTGCCCGGATACTGACTTTGTGCCGGGATAGTGTATTGTTCCTTAATTGTATCTACATTGTATCTAGTGGCATATGAATTTAAGATAATACACGCGTAAGGTTGATTGACCAGAGTTTTTATGCCTTGTTCCTCTCGTGGTGTATTCTAGTTCTAGTCTTGAAAGAGAACCCCGGCTCAACAGTTAATGTTGTTAGGGCAAGAGGTCGACCTAAAAACACTTAGCATAACACAACTGTCTCAATGCATGCACTTTTTCATAAGTACAAAAAGTAAACTATCTTGAACCGATCACACACCCCTGCAGAACCAACGTAGACCAGTCAGTCAGACAGTCATCCATTTTCTATTACTCCATCTCTTTTTACTTGTCCTGTACACGTCATGGAAATCACACTGACTCTTTGCTCGTACTAGAATTGGAATAATGACATCACTCTTCCTGCATGTGGGCAGTTCACTATCCAACAGGGGAATTTCATAAGAGGTAAGGATAAGATTTATTGGAGCTAAAAGCAAAACATTGTCACGTGTGTGTGTGTGTGTGTGTGGGTGTGTATATATATATATATATATATATATATATATATATATATATATATATATATATATATATATATATATATATATATATATATATATATATATATCTGTGGTAAAGTGTACATTTTCATACAATGAAGAACGAGGGTTCGCGCCCTGCTAGGGTAATAAACTTTGGGAGAGTTCTTCAGGCCACGTACTGCATTGGCAGACACAAGGTGTGCTGCGGTTGAACCAGTGTCGCATACTATAAGGTATGCTTGCACCTAATTGGCTTGTACGGGCCAATTACACTTGGTTCACAGACTACACACACGCATCCAAAGCCACTCCAACACTACAGTTACACTTACAATCACTTCTCACCCTACATACAGTCTCTACTAGACAGCCTAAGCCACTTGGTAGAGATACATTGGTTGTATTGTCCTCACTTCGGTCAGGATAGACCGGTCCTGCAGTGGACACTCAAACGGCTGATGAGATGAGATGAGATATAAATATGTTACGGCTACATGTTCAGAGCTCAACTCCTTGCTCACTGTACACGAGCGATTGGTCTGGGGTTCCCTTCAAGACCGGGTCTAGAGTATGCAACTAGAGGAACAGGGCATAAAAACTCGGGATTTTATGCTCTGTTCCTCTAGTTCCTAACATGTATATTGCCACACAGATACACAATCTAAACACAGTACTGAAATAACCGCGTGGCGGGGTGAACACGACACCACCACCCCAGGAGAAGAGTATGTGGGGGTGATACCCTTACCACAAGGAGATGAAAGAGAGGCTGGCTTACCTGACACACCGTCCAGGCAAGAGCAACACATCTCTGCCATATCCCAACGCCCCTCTTCCCTGCAGCCAGGCCACCCGGCAGTGTACAGGAAAAGTACACTACTCTCCAGCAGATGGAACACACGCCAGAATTGGGGTGAGACTTGTAGTGGCAAGATCCCAAGCAAACCCTCAGATGACGAGTCCCCTGGATCGGCCTCCTATTTAACAGAGGACTCTGGAGAAGCCTCAAAGGTTGCTATTCCCTGAGGGAGCAGCAGCTCAGTAGAACCCGTCAGGTATACTATGGGTGGAGAGACTGCCAGTCATCCATCCTCTGCCAACCAGCTTCGGGAACCAGCACATCGGAATGTCCACCTGATGACCTTCGCCGATGCTCCCAAGGAGGGAGGCGGGCCCTGGGGTACACACTGCCAAAGGTACCACGCGGGACAGAACGCCAGTCATACCCCAGTGCTGCCCCAACCCCGACGAAAGGAGGACAAGCTCCGCCGGAGCTGTGGCTTAGGCCGAGAGAGTTTGCCCAACCTCTTCCTCCCGACGTCACCGGGACAGGAGTCCCAGGCACTCCAGCAGGAGTGCAGACTCTGCTGGAGCTGTGGATTTTGCCAGGAGAGCCCGTTGGGTGCCTTCTCCCAGCTGCCAGGGCTGGTGGTGTCTGGAGGAGTCTCCTCTGGCCCCTCTCACACCTCTGTCTCCCGTAGGAGCACAGGCAGTGCCCAGCATGACTGCCTGACGGAGGGAACGTCCCCCGGACCTCCCCTGGACCTCCCCCGCACACTCCGGACCGGAGTTTCGGAGCGGCCTCATGGGCTCGCCAAGTAGAAGGGTCGGCCCTCAGCCACTTTCCCTCCGCCAGTCCCCAAGCTCCTACAAAGGGAAGCCCCTCTTGCTCTGCCCACCCCTCCTCTGGCAGAACAAGGTGCCCCTCTCCCCATCTCTCTCCTCGAAAGGGTGGGATCTGCTCCCCTATAGGAACCCCACCAGAGACAAGACCGGGTGAGACGTCCCTGAGGCCAGGTGTCCTGTCCTTGCAGCCCTGTCCTCCCCAGGTGCTGACAGACTCCGCCAGGACGAGAGGCCCCAGTCCAGTCCTGATGGCCTCCTCCCACAGACGAGACCACAGTTCCTGGAGTCAGCGGGCCTCCCCCGATGCCTGTTGCAGCAGACGGACCCCCCCTAGCGCAGGTGGCCGCAGTTCCTCCCTGACGGCCGCCCCTGCTGGACGTGACGGCAGCTCAGCCAGGGCACTGCCCTCCCCCCATTTGACCCTAGGCCCAGGCTGTCCCATGTCCGCCCCCAGGACCCCGACGACAACTAAGGGCCAGTGCTGCGTAGCATGCCTCCTGGCCCTCTTCGGCCCTAGCCTGGAGAGCCCGGTCCTCCAGCCGGGCTGTCGTGGCTAGGGAGCCGCCCACCAACTCCTTGAGGACTTGTGGCGACCACACCGACAACCTACCCCCGTGCTATACCGCGGACAGTCCATCCCCTACGCCTGGGTGCCACCTGAGGTTCCCGGCGTAGGCTCTCTCGCCTCCCATGGCCCATACCCTCCACTCCACCAGGACCGTGATTACAAAACTCTAAGGTTGTGCGCTCCCCCCTAGTGCTAGTGAACCCTATCCCCGTGACCCCCCTGTGTTTTTGTGTTCCCCAGTGTTCATACACCCTACCCCAGTGAACTAGCCCCTACCTATCCTCCTGGTGGACCTAGTGTTGTTCCTCCCTTTTTGCATACAATTGTACTCATAACCGTACTGTGTGGCACCCACCCACGGGTCGGCCTCAGATGTGAAACCTCTCCCAGAGTTGGCCCGACCCCCAGGACACTATACATCAGTATAACCCTCCCCAGTGCACTCTTCCTCCCCCAAGCCCCCAGTCCCTGCCTCCTCCCTGTGAACAGACCCACCCAAGACTCACTCAAACCCATCCCTCCTCCTCCCCCTCACCGACCAGTGCAGGACATTAAATATTCTTGTCCTATGTAACACATACATAACTTAAGGTTAGCTAGGATATCGTCTATATCACGCCGATGCATTGTACTCCGTCTATGTCACTCGACCATCTAGACTTAAGGGCTTGAATATATATTATCTTCCATGTCACGTGCATGTCATATTGGGTATACTGTATTATATTGTCTGTGTGCGCTGAACATAATGTACCTGACATATTTGTGGAATACTGTCTGTGACACTGTGAGGACATCACTCTATATTGGGAAGGTGTAACTCCGTATACCGGTCAGACTTGCTGAACTAGGTTGAAAGTGATTGTTGTAATCCCTATTTCAAGTCATTGTAAGTTCCTCAGTTTTGCTCATAGAACGTGTATGTACTTGTCTTTTAGTAAATATATATAAGTGTGCCTTTTGACCAATGGTGTTTGTGTTTTCCTTCCTTGCCTGTACTGACCCGGTCGGGAACAAAGAACCCAGAACCACACTGTACCTGAACCTGAGGAGTCAGGACTCAAAATACGCTGCATAACACTGGTGGCTAGCGGTGGTTCTTGACCCAGCGGTGGAACAGCAAGGAACGAAAAATTCGCAAGCCTGGCGGGCAAACCGCACATACAACCTCCTAAGTTCGACTCCGAACTTTATGACATACACAGGTATATGTCTATGATCAAAGCTATACTAGACACAAGTTTTGAGAATGACCAAGATAAGATAGCAGTCACGCTCCCCCACCTCGGAAAAATTGTCTCAAGTATAGCCACTAAAATAGTCCCGGAGTTGAATGGGACCAATTTCAACAAATCGTGACCCAAGCTGTCACACACTCGTTAGGGAAGGTCGTCGCCTTCTCTCAGCTGGACGCACTCACATAAGATGGGAATTTAGACGACACCCTTATTCAAACACGACGCCTCATCACCACTGCCTACCTGGAGGCGGACTTACAAAACCGGGACCAACATGTGTTTAATACCTTGCTACGAATACTCCCCATCGTGGTCAGGGAACACTTTACCATCTACGACCCGACTGGGCATATCAACAGGGATATCCAGTTGCTGAGGCACCTGCTTGCCGCCCGCAGCACTCTCCAACAAACAGGTGCAGTAAGCAGAGTCCCCACCTGCAAGCCGCCCCCCAACAAGCCTCGGATGCCCATCCCAAACCCGCCGCCCCAGGAACCACCAGCCCTACCACGAGCCATCCCCATTAAAAAGCAACCCACTCCCAGGGAAATGTCCAACCTCATCTCCATCAATCCCTAAGAGTTCACCACATGCAGCCATCGCTGCCCCATACATGACATTCGAGAACAATTGAAAGCCGCCCGGCGGAGGGCTGCAAACCAGGGGCGCCGCAAGGTATCGGCCATTGAGGATGACCCACTGGACGAATCTTCCCCTCCCACCAATGCCCTCGACACTGAAGAGGCTGACATAGGCGGTGAGGGGGAAGGCGCCTCGCCCCAGCTAGAATTTTAGGACCGCCCCCACACCTCCACACAGTGGTGGGGGCCACCTCGCACAAGTACTGCCCCCCAGTCTACGTTAAGGCCAGGCTGAATGGGGTGAAGGCTCAACTGTTGGCTGACATGGGAGCAGCCAGGTCTTGCCTATACCATCACTTCTACTCCCGTTACACCGGAGCTTTCGGCCCTCTCCTCCCCACCTCAGCCCACCTCATAGACGCAGGGGACGGCCCCCTGCCTATCCGTGGGGAGACGTGGGCCCCTCCATGTCCAGACGTATCAGAAAGCAACTGCCCAACACCAGTTCATTATATTTGACTCCACTTGCCATGCTTATGGTGGTTACTTGAGGTTGGATCTGTTGCAGTAACTCTGGGCCAACATCAACTGCCACGGAAGGGGGTTGCACTTTAACAAGTCACCAGATCCGCCCCTTCAACCTCTCTGCCCGTGCCACACAGCAAAACACCCCCACCCTTCCCCCTGCCCCTCCTTCCCTCCTCCCCCCTTCCCCCTGGCCCCGCCCCTGCCCTGCCCGCCCCATCCCCCACCTTCCCCGCTATGCTCTTCTCCACCGTCACTATTCCTCCCCACCACAAGGCCTGGCTCCCTTTGTACCGGCCTGCCGGCACCCATGTAGTATTTTCCCCAGCCACACCGGTGGGCGCCACTGTCTCCTGCCTCCTCTCCCCCACCTTCCTCCCCCCCACCTTGCTGCAGTCCACACGGCTAACCTCTCCACCTCACCCCTCACCCTCCCAAAGAGCCAAATAGTGGGTGAGCTGGAGGAAGCCGAGCCCTGCACAACTCCCCTCCTCCCCACCTCCCCGGCTCTGCCCCCACTTCCTGACCATCTCTCCCCACAACAAACCACTGACCTGCGACTCCTCCTCCTGGACTTTCAGGACATCTTCTCGTCAGGACCCACGGACATCAGTCACACCACCATCCTGTCCCACGAGATACACACGATGGGCCCTCCCATCTGGCAACCTGCACGCCGGAAGAACCCCATGCAACGGGAGGAAGAAGACCGGCAGGTCCAAGACATGTTAGATGCCGGGGTGATATCTCCATCAACCAGCCCGTGGCTTCTCCTGTCGTCCTCATCAAGAGAAAGCCAGGACGCTGCAGTTTTGTGTGGACTACCGTCGGCTAAACGATGTCACCACCAAAGACGCCACTCCCCTACTGAGAATTGACAACTCCCTAGACTCCCTGTACGAGGCATCCTGGTTCTCCACCCTGGACCTACAGTCAGGATACTGGCAGGTCCCCGTTCACCTGGAGGATCGAGGAAAGACCGCTTTCTCCACCAGCAACGGGAAGCACTAAGAATTTAATGTGCTCCCCTTCGGCCTCTGCAATGCCCCCACTACGTTTTCCCGCCTGATGGAGTCCGTACTCAGTTGCCTACCTTGACGACATCATTTTAATAGGACCTGGGCCGACCACCTCAACCACCTACGTCAAGTCTTCTCCAGGATACACCAAGCCGGACTCAAGCTCCGCCCATCCAAGTGCGTTCTGGCTCATAGATTGGTCGCCTTCCTGGGGCACGTCATATCAAAGGAAGGCATCGCACCTGACCCTGAAAAACTCAAGGCTATAGCTGAACTTCCTCTGCCGTGGAACATGCATGAGATCCGCGCGTTCATGGGCCTCTCCTCCTATTACCAGCGCTTTGTGAAAGGGTTCGTAACCATCGCCAAGCTGCTGCATGACCTCACCAAGAAGGGGGAACCATTCACCTGGACAGAAGATCGTCTCAAAGCCTTCCAGACCCTCAAGGACAAGCTCATCAAGGCCCCAATAGTGGCATTCCCTGATTACACTATACCATTCCACCTGTACACTGACGTCTCGCTGGTGGCCATCAGCGCTGTACTAGACCAGGTACAAGACAGCAGGAAACATATCATCGCCTGCGCCAGCTGCACCCACAACCAGGTGGAGCATAACTATGCGGCCACAAAATGGGAATGCCTCGGTATCATCTGGGCACTCGAATACTTCCGTGCATACCTGGCAGGTATCCACACTACCATCATTACGGATCATCAGTCCCTCCAATGGCTCCGCCAATCTGACACCAAGAATGAACAGATGATCCACTGGAGGGAGACCTTAGAAGAATTCAACTTTGATATATCATACCAGCCCAGCAAACTCAACACAAATGCCGATGCCCTCTTTAGGCTCTCTGCGAATGCCATCCAGGCTGCTCCCACCCTCATGCAACATTGGCAGGCCAAGGATTGCCCGAATTGGATGCCCACCCATCTGTTTTCCAAGTTACAAAGACACGGCGACCTGTTATACACCCATTCTGGCCACATAGTTCTCAAACCCCAGTGCCGCCCTAGACACCCTCACCCACCTCCACGCTGACAACGGGATACACCTCGGCACGAGAAACTCCAGACCTTCAATGACACCTTCTGGGCCCCACACCCCTCCAAACTTGTGCAACAAGTCGTGCAGGCCTGTCGAGCGTGCGCCCTCGGGAAAGACGCCACTTGCATGCCGGGCCCCTCTGGCCACCTTGTGGCCAGTAAACCATGGCAACTGCTGTCAGTTGATGTCGTCGGCCCCCTTTCACCTAAATCAAGCTAACACTACATCATTACATTTGTAAACACCTATTCTAAGTTCCTAATAGCATGCCCGGGAAAAGAACACCACTCTCTCGCCGTCGCAGATGCCCTGACTCGCCATGTCCATACTTCGGCATCCCCCACGCCCTCCACTCTGATAATGCACCTGAATTTACAGGAAAAGCGTGGACGGAACTATCTGCCCTTTTCGAATATCTCCCACTCCTCCCCATACTGGCTGCAAGGGAATGGCATCTGCGAGTGTAGCCACTGCACTCTGCTCAATCAAGTGCGGACCAGGATTCAAGCCACACAAAGCGATTACTGGCATGAACACCTGCCCACATGAGAACGGCATCACACCACACAAGCAGGTATTTGGCGAACCTCCTCTACTGCTCCCTCTACGCCGTCACCTACAAGCCCCCGCAAATCCCACCTCATCCGACCCCTGCACCATCTCAAACGAAAACTCCAACACCTACAAGACACACAGGACCTAGCTCCCGATGCTACATCGGCCAGCCCGTACAAACCAGGTGATTTCATCATGGTCGCCACTCTTCCTACCCCCACGAGCTTGCCCCTCGCTATACTGGCCCCTACGAGATAGTAAGTGTCCCCAACCTCTACCAAGTCACTATCAATTACTGTAATGCTAGGTGTTTAAGGCGCGACTTCTCGCTCCTAGAGCACCTAACGTGAAGCGGGGTCCTCTTTCGAGACCGGGGCTTAGGACAAATAAAAGAGAGGCAGGACACAAAAACTTCAGGCAATAACCTTTCCATGTGTATTACTTAGTCAGACAAGGGACAACAGCAGATGATACAGCACAATATTTGGTCAGTTACAAACTATTATAACTAGATTCTCAGTATTTCGCAGGATACTACAATAGTATGTACTGGGAATAACACTCAAGGCGTAGTGTACAGTATTAGTATCGTCCAGGGTCTCGGTGCACGTGAGGGAGCCAGCGACAGGGCTCACTAGGAGAGGGAGGGAGGTCTAATTGTATTTATGGTAGTATAAGGCAGAGGTTAACGCTAGCGTGTTCAACTTATATTTTCGAGGTGCAAAGGATTATTTGTTAATTATCACAATGCGATCCAAGGTGGTTGCGCGTGTGGGGGGGGGGGAGGAGAGTTAAAGGTATAGCTCACTAGGCGAGGGTGTAAGGCACTGGGGTCTAAGTATGTTTATAGTAATATGAAGTGGAGGGTATGGATAGCGTGTTCGATTTATTATTTTCTAGTAGCAAGGGACGTTTAGATAAATTACTAATATGAGTTCCACGGCTTTGTGATTACACTGAGGCTAACGTGAAGGGAGTCGTACATGCGTCTTATGCACTATCACTTGGGTTTCACAGGGATTGCTCACTATTCTGCCCTTTTGTATATTAGGCCTTCATTTCCCTGTCACGTAAACACTTGGCCCGATGCTAGGAGAGTACACTATCACCTTGTCCCTGTTCCACTGTACTTAGGGCAAAATCACTGTCTCACTAGTTACTGGGGGCAGGTGCGGCAGTGAGACACACCGGTGACAGTTCGGCCGGGGCAGGGGCACCACCAGGGGAAGGCGTGCCAAGAGGGCACGGTATGGCACGCAGGGGCGTCTTCTCTCGTCCGGGGCTGCAGTCGGCGAAGGGCCCTGATTTCTCTGGGCTGGGAACAGGAGTTTGGCCCTCAGGACTGGGGCCGAACAACTCCCTGAACCTTGCAGTCAGGTCTTGGCCGGATGTGGAGGTCCGTCATTGTCAGGGAGTAGGGAGATCCTGCCCGGGAGTTCTGGGAAGGGCCTGGAGTTCCCGAGGGCTGCAGCCCCCAGAGTCAGGCAGCGCCATCAGGGAGGGGCTGCGGCACCGTCTGCGTTAGGGTCCTTCAGGTGGGTTTTCTCCAGGGCCAGGCATAGGGAGCAGAGGCCGGGGGAGGCGATAGGGCCTCTCCAGTACTCTCCCACGTCCACTGCGTCGGGGGACAGGACACTCATCTCACGCTGGGGCGGCAGAACTGCTCTCAACTGTTTCCGACCGTGGGGCCCGGCTACTGGCCGTGGCTTCCCAGGGGCGTGACCATAAGGCGCCGAGGCCCGGCTACTGGCCGTGGCCTGAGAGGGGGGAATAAGAACCAGTGCACCTCGGGACACCTTCGGAGCTGCTACCGGCTGTCTGACAAAGGTGGGAGCGGCTACAGGCCAACTCGAGGGCAACACCTTCGGAGCAGCTACCAGCCGTCTGACAAAAGCGGGAGTGACTGCAGGCCGTCTCCTTCTGCTGCTGTGAGGAGTGGCTACAGGCCGACTCGGGAACAACACCTTCAGAGCGGCTACCAGCCGTCTGATGAAGGTGGGAGCGGCTACAGACCGACTCCTGTAGGAGGGGTGGGGAGCGGCTACAGGCCGACTCGGGGGCAATGCCTTCGGAGTGGCTACCAGCCGTCTCTGGAAGGACACCTTCTGAAGAAGGCGGGAGTGGCTACCGTCCATCTCCTGATTACCCTCAGGTCGGTGTTGGGCCGATTCCTTTACAAGGGGTGGGCGGCTACAGGCCGTCCCAAGAGGGAAGACACCTTTGGAGAGGCTACTGGCACACTCCTGTAGAAGGCGGGAGTGGCTACAGGCCAACTCCTGAGGGGTGCTGATCGGAGCTAGAGAGACAGCTCCACCCCGAGATGGTTTGGTGGATCCTCACCCGGAAGGTAGTGCCGGATTCCTGCTATGGCAATGGCGGGGCGGCTCCGGGTCATTGGGGCGTACGACCCTGGCTGGCTTGTGCCGTTGTCGCGCCGAGTCTCGGTGTGCTGCTGCTCCTGCTCCGTGGGGTCCTTGTGGGGATGTCAGTGAATTTCCAGGGGCACTAAACTGAATCTCTGGTGTGGGGGATTGATCACTCCCAGGGACACTATGCTGTATTTCAATTACCACCACATCGCCCGCACCTACAGGAACCAACACGTGTGTCACTCCCCAGCACCGAACACACCGCCCCCTCAACAACAGCCTGCTGGACCCGCCTCCCTCCCAGTGTCGGAAAATTTCTGTGCCTACTACCTCTCCCCTTCCTTCTCCTCCACCAACACCCCCACCACGTCCATTACCCCCACTCCGGCCACCACCACCCTTCACCCACACCTGGCCCTCCGACATCCTCCTCCTCCCCACACTCCACCCCCACCTCATCCCCTCCCTTGGGCCCCACACCCTCTCCCGACACATCTCCACCACCCTCGTCCCCTCCAACTGCCATCACCCACCACCCTCCAAACCCCGCCCCCACAACCGCCTGCACCATCCATGCCCGTGCCTCACGTCAACACCCCTCATCACCACAGCCACCCTCTATGCCACCTCCACCCTCCACACCACCTGCACGCCTTCCCCCACCAACCGCTTCCCACCCACACCCATCCTCACCACCACCCGCACCAAATCTGGCCGCCTATCCCACCCACCTGTCCGCTACACCCACATGCCATCCCCACCCTCCACCCCCACCCCTAACACAGCCACCTCTCATCCCCAAATCATGCCACTCCCTAGGGAATATCTCAATTGCCTGCCCCACTAAGCCGATTACCCTGAGACGCCCTAATAAAAAACATGACAGCGTTCTCCCTCTCCAGTCTCCAGCCAGACTTCCTCCAGCATGCCCCATCACCACCACCAGAGATGAAAATCACACTCATGATCTGGACCCCACCCCAGGGGTGCAGGCGCCGCATCCACAGCACCAACCAGCTCCTCCGCCTCCTGCGGCAGACACCTACACCTTCATCTCTCACCATCCTTTATTCCCTGTATCACCAACCCAACCCCCGGACCACCCACTGGACTAACTTCCTCCACCACCTCACACCGCACCACCACCCCCAACACTCCAATTCCAGTCATGGGGATGAGACTTTTACCCTCACGACAGTGCTCAAATACCTGCGGGGCAGGATGAACCTGACACCACCACCCCAGAAGGAGAGTATGAGGGGGTGATACCCACGCCACAAGGAGATGACAGAGAGGCTGGCTTACCTGACACACCATCCAGGCAAGAGCGACATATCTCTCCTGTGACCCGACGCCCCTCTTCCCTGCAGCCAGACCACCTGGCAGTGTACAGGAAAAGTATACTACTCTCCAGCAGAGGGAACACTCGCCAGAATTGGGGTGAGACTTGCAGTGACAAGATCCCAAGCAAACCCTCGGATGCCAAGTCCCCTGGATCAGCCTCCTATTTAACAGAGGACTCAGGAGGACCCTCAAGGGTTGCTATTCCCCAAGGAAGCAGTGGCACAGTAGAACCCGTCGGGTATACTATGGGTGGAGAGACTGCCAGTCATCCATCCTCTGCCAACCAGCTTCGGGAACCAGCACATCGGAATGTCCACCTGATGACCTTCGCTGATGCTCCCAAGGAAGGCAGGCCCTGGGGTACACTGCCACAGGTACCAAGCGGGACAGAACGCCAGTCGTCCCCCAGTGCTGCTCTAACCCCAATGGCAGGAGGACAAGCTCCGCCGGAGCTGTGGCTTAGGCCGAGAGAGTTAGCCCGAACTCTTCCTCCCGACATCACCGGGACAGGAGTCCCAGGCCCTACAGCAGGAGTGCAGACTCTGCTGGAGCTGTGGATTTTGCCAGGAGAGCCCATCAAGTGCCTACTCCCAGCTGCCAGGGCCGGTGGTGTCCGGAGGAGTCTCCCCTGACCCCTCTCACACCCCTGTCTCCCGGAGGAGCGCAAGCAATGCCCAACGTGGCTGCTTGACAGAGGGAATGTCCCCCGGACCTCCCCTGCACACCCCGGACCGGAATTTCAGAGGTGCCTCACGGGCCCGCCAAGTAGAAGGGTCGGCCCTCGGCAGCTCTCCCTCCTCTAGTCCCCAAGCTCCTGCAGAGGGGAGCCCCTCTTACTCTGCCCACACCTCCTGTGGCAAAGCAAGGCGCCCCTCCCCCCATCTCTCTCCTTGAGAAGGTGGGATCTGCTCCCCTACAGGAATGCCACCAGAGACCAGACCAGGCAAGACATCCCTGAGGCCAGGTGTCCTGTCCTTGCAGCCCTGTCCTCCCCAGGTGCTGATGGACTCCGCCAGGATGAGAGGCCACAGTCCAGTCCTGACGGCCTCCTCCCGCAGATGAGACTGCAGTTCCCGGAGTCAGCAGGCCTCCCCTGATGCCTACTGCAGCAGCGGGACTTCCCCCGGCGTAGGTGGCCGCAGTTCCTCCCTGACAGCCGCCCCTGCTCAACGTGATGGCAGGTCAACCAGGGTGCTGCCCTCCCCCCGGCCGACACTAGGGCCAGGGAGCCCCAGGTCTGCCCCCAGGACCCCGATGACAATTAAGGGCCAGCGCCGAACAGCACTCCTCCTGGCCCTCTTCGACCCTAGCCCGGAGAGCCTGGTCCTCCAGCCGGGCTGTCATGGCTAGGGAGCCGCCCACCAACTCCTCCATGATTTGTGGCGACCACACGGATAATCTACTCCCGTGCTATACCCTGGATGGCCCACCCCCTATGCCCAGCCGCCACCTGAGGTTCCCGGCGTAGGACTTCTCGCTGCCCATGGCTCATGCCTTCCACTCCACCAGAACCGTGAGTATGAAACTCTAAGGTTGTGTGCTCCACCTGCCCAGTGCTAGTGAACCGTTCCCCCGTGCCCCCCTGTGTTGTGTTCCCCAGTGTTTGTACACTATACCTCAGTAAACTAGCCCCTACTATCCTCCTGGTGGACCTAGTGTTGTTCCCCCCTTTTTGTATAGGATTGTACTCATAACCATACATGCGGAGTGTGTGGCGTCCACCCACGAGTCGGCCTCAGATGTGAAACCTCCCCCAGTGTTGCCCCCCCCCAGGACACTATACATCAGTATAACCCTCCCCAGTGCACTCTTCCCCCCAAAGCCCCCAGTTCCTGCCCCCCCCCGTGAACAGACCCACCCAAGACTCACTCAGACCCTTCCTTCCTCCTCCCCCTCCAACCATTGCAGGACATTAAATATTCTTGTCCTATGTAACACGTACATAACTTAAGGTTCGCTAGGATGTCGTCTATATCACGCCGATGCATTGTACTCCGTCTATGTCACTCAACCACCTAGACTTAAGGGCTTGAATATATATTACCATCCATGTCACGCACATGTCATATTGGGTATACTGTATTATATTGCCCATGTGCGCTGAACATAATGTACCTGACATATTTGTGGAATATTGTCTGTGACACTGTGAGGACGTCACTCTGTAATGGGAAGGTGTAACTCTGTATGCCGGTCAGACTTGCTGAACTATGTGGAAAGTGATTGTCATAATCCCTATTTCGAGTCACTGGAAGTTCCTCAGTTTTGCTCATAGAACGTGTGTGTATTTGTCTTTTAATAATATATAAGTGTACCTTTTGACCAGTGGTGAATGTGTTTTCCTTCCTTGCCCGTACTGACCCGGTCAGGAACAAAGAACCCAAAACCGCACCGTACCTGAACCTGAGGAGTCAGGACTCAGAATACGCTGCATAACAAATACAATGTACAGATTAATGCACTTTCTGAGACACAGAGGACCCAGTCTGGGTTACTGTTGACTGGGATGCTACAGGTGTCATCCAGGTGTGGGAGGGGTCCCATCAGGTGTACTCTCCCGCAGGAGACACATGACCACCGTCAGGGGCTGGGTCGTCCGAGGTGGGCTGCTGGGTGGTGTAGAGGGAGGCCTTTCCCTGGTTGGGTCTCTGCAAGTAGGTCGGCCATCAGGAACAGGGCAAGCAGGCACGTTTCCTTGCGCCTGTCCCTGGGGGAGGACTGCTCGTTGTTGGGGCTGGGGAGGCCTCGGCCAAAAGTCCTGGGGATGCCCCTGTGTGGCTGGGGGTGCGGCCTTGTTCGGGATGAGAGGCCGCCAGGGGCTGCCTGTGGCATCTCTTTCTCTGGAAGTCCGACAGAGAGGGGCGATGTAGGGGTGCTGGCTACAGAGATCGTATCCCCAGACTCACTATGGGGCCACTCCAGATTCTCTCCAACTGCAACTCTGCCGGGGGGCTGGCTCTGTGGGGAGGGCAAGAGGGGTGTCCCACTCGGCCTCTGGAGGGGTGAGGCGAGCAAGGGACGTTACCGTTGAAGGGACTCAGAGGGTAGCGGGCAAGGGACGGACGGTGTTTGCTCCCTTCCCGACGGGCACTGGGGGTGCTGCCATGGTTCCGCTTGACCCTGGGACAGCAGGTGAGGGAAGGATGGTGCCCATTCTCTCCCCAGCGCAGACAGTGGCCATCACCACAGTCTTGCTCCTTGTGGAGGCGGCAGCTGAGGGACGGACGGTGGCCAATCCCTCCCCGGTGTGGACAGTGGCTGTTGCTGCGGTTCTGCCTTGCCCTGGGATTGCAGACAAGAGAAGGACAGTGGCCGTTCTCTCCCCAGCATGGACGGTGGCCGTCGCCGTGGTTCTGCTCCCAGTGGAGGCTGCAGGTGAGCGAAGGATGGTGGCTGTCCCCTCCCCAGCACGGACAGTGGCTGTTGTCGTGGTTCTGCCTGGGACTGTCAAGGAGCAAGTCCCACCCCGATCCTGGCGAGTGCTGGCCTGGCCCAAGAGTAGTGCAGTGGGGTGGCGTACTTCCTGCGGGCTCCGTTGAGGGGAAGAGGGGCGTCTGGTGACAGGGGACATATGCCCATTTGCCTTGGGCCCTTTTTGCGCCTCGCTGTTGTCTCCCCTTGGTGCTGGTATTTCTATATATATATATATATATATATATATATATATATATATATATATATATATATATATATATATATATATATATGTATATATATATACTGTATAGATATTATGTTGGCACAAACCTAGTTCCTTTGGGTTTTTCTAAACAGGGAGGAATACACAAGGTACGCTTTGAATACACTCTGGTAGCACAAGGAAAACACAAACTTTGGATGGCTATAATATAAGTTCATTATTATTACTGACTCTTTATACAGTCTGGATAAGTGGAGTGAATGACAATAGACAATGGGAGGAAAATGGTCGATTTGGGGTGTGGGGTCCCAATCTGAGGGTCTGGAGGGAAGCTCTCTCTTCCTTCGTACAAAAGATCACCACCAGGACTACACGCTGGAAAGTGAGGAAATCCTGGGGTCGAGTCTATGTCTGTGTTTTGGTGTGTAAAGTAAGATACTGGTAAAGCCTGTAGGGATAGACTGCAACTCTGGCTCCTAAGGGGAGGAACCTGATCTCTGGTTCTCTCAGTGGACCTTGTGGAGGACAGATGTAAGTGTGCTTTGTTCCCAGAGTGGGCATGTGGGGAAGCTAGAAAAGACCCAGGAAAGCCGAGACAGCTAGGTTATCTACTGTTATCCCCAAGACCTCCTTTCCAGGTGTAGGGGGAAGGGAACTGAGGAGGGATGAAAGGGGGCATATGGGAAGGGGATCCACTCCAAGGGCAGTGGTATCTGGTGGCAGTTTATCCGAGTCTGGGGCACGTAGGCTAGTGGCTCCTCCAGGGCCAAACTGCATTTAGCAAGTTTAGCGGTTGAAGAAGGGCGTCGGGACTCCTGTGTAGCTGGACCACGTCTAGCACGTCCGGAGGCCGAACTGCATCTAGCAAGTTCAGTGGCCGGAGGGGGACGCTGGTGTTCCTGCGTAGTTGGACCGCGTCTAGCAAGTCCAGAGGCCGAAGAGGGACTGGGCAGCATTTACGAAGTCCAGAGGCCAAAGAGGGACATCGGTGCTCCTGCATGGCTGGACTGTGTCTAGCAAGTGCAGGGGGTAAATGTATCTCTCAATCTGTCTATTGCCAGACGCCTTAATCCCGTATGGGGTGGCCACAAACAAATCGCCTCCACGTCGCCCTGTCCCCTGCCATTTCACTGCCCTGCTCCCAACTCACACCCCACCCTCTCTCATATACCTCTCCACTCCAACCCTCCATCTCATCGTCGGCCTCCCCCTCCCTCTCCCCCCTCCACCTCACTCACATACACTCTCCTCGTCAGTCTCTCACCCTCGATCCTCTCCACATGGCCAAACTACCTCAGTGTGTTCCTCCTTACTTCTAGCAAAATTAATGTCCGAGGGTCGCCTCTAGCAAACGCGATACCAGAGAAGCATCTAGCTTTCCCCATAGTGCTGCCTCAGACAAGCACTGGATTGGATAGTTCCAGTCACTGGCAGTACCTGGGGCTCGGGCTGTGACGGGATAGACTAGAAGGTCTGCCCGTAGCTGTGAATGTGTGCTTCTTGTGCCCCTGTTTTCCGGGTGTTCGTATTATAGCTGTCCTGGCCGTCGTACCTGGCTGCCAGATGTTGTTTTCTGTGGAGCGCTGGTGTTCCATGGTCGTGGCTTGAGTGGACTTTAATATACATATATATATATATATATATATATATATATATATATATATTGTAATGCTAGGTGTTTTAGGGTCGGCCTCCCGTCCCTAGAGCACCTAGTGAACAGCTGGGTTCTTTTTCTAGACCGGAGCTTAGACAATTAAGAGAGAGGCAGGACACAAAAACTCAAGGCAACACCTTACATGTGTATTACTAAATCTTACACAGAAACGAGCAGATGTCACAAATACAAATAAACTGGACAATTATAATTCTTGGGCTGTAGATATGGAATAACAGTAACACGCAGGATACTGTACAGGACCAGATTGGTTAGGGTGAACGACACTTGAGCTAGACACATGTGTTGGTGGGTGAGTTTAGATTTCCTAGGCCGGTGGTGGTGGTTGTCTGATTTCCCTGGGTAGCGTTAATATTTTACACTGGGCCTAGGCGTGGTCTTACCGAGATGTGCCATCACTGTCGGATAGGGTGTTCACTGTACCTCGGCCCGTAGATCACTATTACACTACTTCACTATGTACCCGGGTGGAGCTGGCGGTACTGGAATTTCAACACACAGGCCTATGTATGATCTTCACGTGATATGGCGGCACTGTTCACTATGGTAGACCGGTCCTTCACTGTCTCACTATTGCACTATCTTTTTCCACCACTTTCTTTTAAGCTCTAACCACTGGCTCACTTTATTTTGTCACTCCTACACTGTTTTTATGCTGCGTATGTTCACTTTCACCCACTGTCAGGTCGGACGTGTCACAGTCAGGTGCAGGGGCGGTGGCGGAGTCTCAGCCTCCCAGCTGACGGGGCTAGGATCCGCCAAGGGCTGCTAGGTCCCGGAGGCAGAGGACAGCACATAGGGGCGCCCTCTCTCGTCTGGGGATGCTGGAGCTGCGGTCCTCGAAGATCGGGGATGCCGTCAGGAGTGAGCTGCAGCTTCAGGCGGCATCGGGGTACGTCAGGGGCGTCTCCACCAGCTGTAGGGAGAAGAGCCCGGTGGTGGTTACAGGGCCTCTCCAGTACTCCTGCAGGCTGGGGGCTCCCTCCAAGTCGTGGGTGGGTGGACCGGGCTCAGCACCTGACGAAGGAGCGGCTTCAGGCCATCTCTGGCTGTAGGGCCCGGCTACTGGCCGTGGCTGTCTCAGGGCACCTTCGGAGCGGCTACCGGCCATCTCCTGCAGGAGGGTAGAGCTGCTACAGGCCGACTCTCCAGGGCCACCTTCAGAGCGGCTGCCGGCTGTCTCTTGATGAAGGTGGGAGCGGCTACCGGCCATCTCCTGATTGACCTCCGGGGCGGCTTCAGGCCATCTCCTGTAGGAGGGGGAGCGGCTACAGGCCGTCTCTCTTGGGGGCATCATCAGACCGGGTTCCGGCCGCCTCCTGATTAGTCTCCGGAGCAGCTTCAGCCTTCTCCTGTAGGAGGGAGAGTGGCTACAGGTTGTCTCTCCAGGGGCACCTCCAGAGTGGCTTCCGGCTGTCTCCTGACGAAGGTGGGAGCGGTTACCAGCTGTCTCCTGATTAGCTTCCAGAGCTGCTTCGGGCTGTCTCCTGTAGGAGTTTTTTTTTTTTTTTGTGTGTGCAACTTCTGGGCATAGGCTTCACAGCCTGCTGTCAAGGCCCAGTAGTCCTCCTACATACCATACACCTCTACATGTCACCACTTCGGCGCTAACACCCACCGTCCTTATTGAATACATGCTAGGGCTGTCTCATACAGGACTGGTGTATTGGTATTAGCGGGGGTACTTTTATGACATGTCGGCGGGTTATCTGGTAGATCAGGAAAGTCTGCTTTTATGAAATTCAAATCCTTAAACTGTTCCCTGCCCCAGCTAGGATTCGAACCTGGGTCCATCAGGACTGCAGGCCGCCTCTCTACCGATTCAGCCACCGCTACAGGCCATCTCTCCAAGGGGCACCTTCTGAGCGGCTGCAGGCCATCTCCTGACGAAGGCAGGAGCAGCTTCAGGCCGTCTTCTCGTTTCCTCCAGAGCGGCTTCAGGCCGTCTCCTGTAGGAAGGCGAGTGGCTACCGGCCATCTCAGGGGTGCTGTTTGGAACTGGAGAAACAGTTCCACCCCGGTCTGATTGATGGGCAGCTCACCCGGCAGGTCATCTTGTATTCCTGCTATGGTGGTGGTGGGAGAGTTCTGTGTCATAGGGGCGCTCGGCCTGGGTGGACTTAGGCCGTTTCCGTCCGGAGCTCATTTGCACCGTGTATACTCCTCCGTAGGCTACTTTTGGTGGATTGTTGCTGTCCACTTCGATGTCCTGCTGCATTTTATATATATATATATATATATATATATATATATATATATATATATATATATATATATATATATATATATATTATGCTGGGTGTTTTTGGGCCGATTTTTCGTCTTAAAGACACCAGCGACTGAGTGGGGTCCTCCTAGACCGGAACTAGAACACTTACAAAGGAACAGGGGATAAAAACTCGGCAAGACACCTTAACACATATATTGCCTTAATCCAATTTCCTTTACAATATACATACAATAGTGCACTAGATGTGGAACGGGTATAGTGACAGGCTAGTTAACAATAATACATTACGTCACACAGACACTATGATAATACCTGAGTTATTGTACAGGAGAATAATACAGAGAGTTGGTGACAGTTCATACAGTCTATCTCCTCAGTCTTTGGATAGTACACTGGTCTACCACACTTAGGTATTGCCATACACTTGTATATTGCTCTAGTCCTGGGAACTTAGGCACTGACACAGCACACTGAGTACGTTAGGTTGGAGACACTTTTACTGGTGGTGTTCCTGTCTCACTGTCTTTAGAATACACGGGCACACTCACTGCTAAGTCTCTGATACAACACTGGGATCTCACTGTGTCATCACTGGGCTGCCGAGGTCTGGGTTTAGTCTAGGTGGCGCCTGGGAGTCGGAGGGAGCCCTACGGGTGAGCTCCTCTGCAGTAGGCACAGGACGGCTCTTGGGAGCGTCACAGCCTGGGCACATTTCTGATCTGGGGTGCAGGGAGGCCCTCTCTTGTCAGGGCCTCTACCTGGTGAGGGGCCCTCGGGGCTGGGGCCGAACAGCGTCAGGAGTCGGGCCTGCCGCTTCTTACTCCGGGCAGAGGGCTGATGGTGAGTGGGGCCAGGGTCCCTGGGAGGCCTGGGATTGCGGTCGCCTCTAGGTTGGGATGCTGTCAGGGCTTGGCTGCGGCACCTCATCCATGGGACATCTGTCAGGACCCGGCGTCGACCAAGGGCAGGCTGGAGGGCGTGGATCCAGCCTTCAGTGACCGGGCCTTGCCACCACTCCTGAAATGGCAGCACCTCCGGGGAACCACACTTAGAGGGAGAGACAGTAGAGCATCCCGTGCGGCCGCCGGGTGGAGAGTGGCCTGTGCAAGGAACCTTCTCCTCCAGGAGAACCCTCAGGACTGTGGACGAAGGGCGTACAGTGGCCGTCTCTTCCCCGACACGTACAGTGGTCGTCATCGTGGTTCCACAGGCCCTTGGGAGAGCAGTAGAAGGATGTACAGTGGCCATTCCTTCCCCGACACGTACAGTGGCCGTCGCCTTGGTGCTGCTCCCAAAGGAGGAGGAGGCAGATGAGGGACGTACAGTGGCTGTTCCCTCCCCGGCGTGTACAATGGCCATCGCAGTGGGTCTGCCTGCTCAACGGGAAGTAGCTGAGTGGCTGTTCCCTCCCCGGTACGTCTAGTGGCCGTTACCATGGTGCTACTTCCGTAGGAGGGGGAGGAGGTGGATGAGGGATGTACAGTGGCCATTCCCTCCCCGATGCATACAGTGGCTGTTTTCGCGGTTCCACTTCTCCTACTTTTGCCTGCCAGTGTGTGTACAGTGGCCGTCACACAGAAGTGGGCTCCAGATGTGGCTGCAGCAGAAGGACATACAGTGGCCGTTCCTTCCCTGATGCGTACAGTGGCTGTTGTCGTGGTGCTGTGGGGGAAACAGCTGAGGGATGTACAATGGCCTTTCCCTCCCTGGTACGTCCAATGACCATTACCGCGGTGCTGCCTGGGACTGAATCTGAAGCAGTCCCACCCCGATCCTGATGAGGGCTGGTCCGGCCGAGAAGTAGTCTCCCATTCCTGCGACGTCATGGTTGGGCCGGTTGAGGGGAAGAGGGACGTGCCTGAGCCCGTCTTGCTCTGGGCCAGTATCGCGCTCACCTGGCCCACTGTGGTGTCCTCCTGGGGTGGGGGTGGGGCTGCGGCTCCGTAGTGGGGTGGGGAGTCTGGCGGAAGAAGCACGCATTTTATATAAGTATATGTATATATATATATATATATATATATATATATAGTAATCCCTCCACTATCCGACGTAATAGAGCCATAGGCATGTCCGAAAAGTGGTCCTGTCCGGATAGTGGACACCAGCCTCCTGGACTTGTACTTATGGACCCTAACTCAGAAAAGCACCTATACAACTCCCTCTGGACATGCATAGCACCTATTTAAGACCCAAATCACACCAATAAGGGACATAAAAGACTGAAATAAATGCAAAAGAAGCATAAAATGAGGTTTTTGAGGTAGGTTCATACAATATTAAACATTCTGGGTACTTACAAGTCCCTGGCTCCTGGACTGGTAGTTATGGACCCTAACCTAGCCTAACTCAGAAAAACACCTCCCTACTGCACATGCATAGCACCTAAGACACAACATATTCACACCAATAAGGGACATAAAAGAGTGAAATGAGGTGTTTGAGGTAAGTATAGTATGGAAAATACAGTAGAGTACAGTATGAAACATTCTGCCTACTTACAGCAAGTCCATGGCCATCTCGATGAATAACTGCTTCCTCTCAGACTCTGACAGTAAGAAGGATTTCCTGAAGCATTTGCAGTACACTGTTCATGAAGTCTTGCACTGAACTTAGTCATTTGCACTCAGAAGTCCATTCTCTTCACACTGCGCACTCTTTGTCTTACTTATGGTCCATTGTAACTTAATAAGTGTTGCACTCTGCACTTTAAGTCTTTCCACTCATAAAACCAATTTCAAAACAAATCACAAGTGTATTTACGTTAAATTTAGTCCAAAAATTTTGTCTTTTCACTCAAATTTCTACTTTCTTTACAATACTGTATGCACTGTTTTTCTTTCACTGCACAACATTAAATTCCCGTGTGGTCTAGTGGAGAAGTTCTTGCCGTTTAATCACTGTCAGAGTCTGAGAGTATCGCTGGCAGGTGACCTAGGGGTGCGTCGCTGGGTTGTGGTGATGGCGTACCCACTGCAGACGACTCTGAAGATAGACGCAAACTCTCGTCGAGCGGTGACTCCACCGTGGCTGATGTGCTGGGCTGTGGCTCGGAGCATGAGGGCCTGTCTTGGGGAGGCAAGGGAGTGGAGTCAGGGCTGGGCACAGCGGGGGTCACGGGCCTGAAAAAGCTGTCAATGGTTGATTGACTCAAGGAACGACGATTCTGACGATTTATGATGCGCTGCCTGAAAGCACACACTTCCTCCACAAGTCCCAAGGGCCCCATCTCCCTGTCGCAGTCCGGGTGTTCCAGGTAGTCCAGAACGAACTCTAGGTGTTCCCGGAGTGTGCTCAGCTTGGGGATGGCTGGAGTTGTGTCATGCTGAGAGGAGTCCGCATCATCGTTGCCGTCCTTGTCGGAATCTTCAAGCTGGGTACTGACACCTGCAACTGAAGATGCGATATCGATATCAGACAGGGTCTGATACCCAGGATCACCCTCATCGTCATCCAACCACTCACGCACTTTGTCCACATCAACATCATCGCCGTGCGCACGTAGACGTGCATGGAAGTCATCCACATTGAAACCTAGGAAATCGTACTCTGCATCCGTTCCGAGAAGCAGACGAGACCAGCCATTTTCTAAAGTCTTGACAGGGATTTCCTTCCATGCACTGGCCCAGTTGTAAATGGCAGACTTGATGTTGTAGCGGCGAAGGTTTTCCAAAGTCCACTGGCCTCGCATGTCCCGTCCCTCCCTGTGCTCATCCTTGTCCTCGAGAACAACCATCACCTCGTCCAGAAACTTCCTTCGGTACAGCCTCTTCATTGCCACGATCACTCTTTGGTCCATTGGTTGGATGAGAGCAGTCATATTAGGTGGCAGAAACATGCACCTAATGCGGCCATTCTCAGCCACCAAGTCCTTGTCGCATGGGTGGGCAGGTGCATTGTTGAGGAGGAGGGCCTTTACCTGCTCGTGTGGGATTCCCAGTTTCTCCGTCTGGTAATGTATGACCTCCTTGACGAAATGGCGGTGGAACCAGTCTTTGAAGATCTGGGCTGTAAACCATGCCTTCAAAAAATGGTACCAGACAAAAGGAAGGACATCCATCACCCCACGAAGACACCGAGGCTGCTTTGTGCGGCCAACAATAACGGGCTTAAGCCGGTGCATGCCATTAGCATTGGCACAACTCAAAGCAGATATCCGTTCCTTGGAGAGCTTGCGGCCAGGTACACGCTTCTCCGTCTCCTCGGCTAGAATGTTCGTTGGCAAAGGGCGATAGAATAAACCAGCTTCGTCAGCGTTGTACACTTGACTGAGAGTGAGGCCCTCCCTGTCAATCAAGCCCTTCACCTTGTGCCGAAACTCATCAACTCCATCCTCGTTAGCGTCCAAAGCTTCGCCATGAGCCTTACGGTTGGTAAGGCCATGCCGTAACTTAAATGCGAAAAGCCAATCCTCGGATGCCTTGAAGTCTAGGACGTCTTGAAGCCTAGTGAATTTCTCAGCAGCAGCCTTCAGCTCCGTACCACGCACCATCACACCAGCAGCACATTGCTGTCGATACCAAATCAACGTGTAGCAGTCGACTTCAGAAAACTTGGGAGTAAACATCACCTTCCTCTCCACATTGCGTTTTGCTTCTTGACGAGAAGTCAGCCGTGTACTGCATGAGTTCGTCTCGGGATCTCTTAATATCAAACAAAATAGATCAGGCCAGGTTGAACTCGCGGAGGATGCGGGAAGAAGACCACCACGCATCTACTTTCTCCAGTATCTTCCGTTTCTTCTCCAGAGTTAACACCACTCTCTTCCTCTTCTCAGGCGGCAGGGCCATCATCACACACACGAAGGAGAGGCACGAGAGCAGCAGGAGTGCCTGCAGCAGGTAAGGCACCACCACAAAAGCGAGCACGTGGGCAGCCATGACAACAAGCATTCACTCACGATGAGAGACAGGCGGAAAGTGGGGAGGATGCAGGGGCGCTCTAGCGGATGTCGGAGAAATGACGTGCCACAACAAAGCTGTCCTGCGTCCCGTGTGCCAAGTTCAAATTACTGGCGGGAAAATTTTTTATTTTTTTGCAATTTTCGGACCATTTTGGGAATATTGGATCCCAGGACAATTATGTCCGGTTAGTGGGGATGTTTGGATATTGGGCGTTCGGATATTAGAGGGATTACTATTTAAATTTCATTCGCTTAGAATGGATGTAAAGAGAAGGCTGTATGAGGGTGTTGTGGTACCGACTGCGTTATATGGGGCTGAAACATAGAATATGGGTGTAGCAGAGAGGAAAAGTTTAAATGTAACGGAGATGAGGTGTGTGAGGAGTATGTGTGGAGTGACGCGTATGGATCGAGTGCGAAATGATGATGTGCGAAGGAGAACTGGTGTTGTTTGGGAGATGGCTGGTAGAGTTGAGCAGAGGGTGTTGCGATGGTTTGGGCATATGGAGAGAATGGATAATGAGCGATTGGTGGAAAAGATAACTAGATCTGATGTGAGAGGTGTAAGGCTGAGAGGAAGACCATGAACAGGATGGATGGACAGTGTGAAGAGAGCGCTAGATGCGAGAGGGATGTCTGTTGAGCAAGGAAGATTGGCAGTGCGTGACAGAAATAAATGGAGAGAAATTGTGAATGAATAAGTGATGTTGCAGCCCTGAGGGGATATTCTCCCGCATTTGATCTGATCAGCTAGTCAGGTCAGGTGCGGGTAAGGGGATGGGTCTGTTATGATGTGGCAGGGGTAAACCAGCTCTGCTGTCGGGCCCTGCTGCGGATGTCACTGATTGCATTGTGCAGTTGACCCTTGTGCGGTGTGGTGCGGTGAGGATCTGTCCGTTCTACCCTTTGGGGCTAAGATGCGAATGAATGTGTTTGAATGGATGAGTAAATGGGGAGTGTGTCGTCCTGTCTTGGCTACCTCCCTTTCCGTGGGGGAATCAGCCTAGGTATATAGTATAGTACCATTCATTATGATTACCATCTCTCTCTCTCTCCACACACACACACACACACACACACACACACACACACACACACACACACCAGTACACTGAATAACCAGGCTGACAACATTTCTTGTCTCTCTCTTACACTGATCTCGAACCACTCAGTTATTGCCCACCTACCCTAACAGAGATTTTATCACTGTCATAAAAATCATTTTACAGTAACACTGCAGCGGCCATTGCTAAAGAGAGTGAATAGAAGGTGTGATATGTTATGCGCATGTAGTGTGATGTAGACAGTTGAAGGTAAAGGTATTAAGAGAGCATGCTGGCCTACTCTTTGTGTTAATGAATGCACTGAAAATGTTCAGCAAAGGGAGATGGTCAGGATCAATTCCTAAGGGCTGGTGAAACGGGAGCTCCAGCTCTCCCTATCACCAGCTTGCCATCCTCCTCGGGAGTATTGCCCTGTTCGACTGGTGCTACGGTCTACTCCATCAGTGCCATAAATACCTTGCAGTTCTTTTCACACTCTTCACTGTTTATTTCATTTCAGATACTTGTTCTGCACATTACCTACCATTCCTAAAGCTACCCTGTTCGTAACTCACCAGATATTCCGAAGCATTCGTTACTTTCTCTAGCATTAACTTCCAAATACCTTTCGTACAATCCTCTCTAGCCGTATAGTGGAATATTTTTTCTACTTATTTCGATCATCTTTGTGGCTGTACCAAGCATATTCACAATCTTTTTCCATTCTTCTGGTAAAATAGCAGTCATCCAATCTTTCTAAAATATTTTCCACTGCCAATTCAATGCTCTTCACCCATAATCATCTCTACATACACCTCACCAACACCTGGTGCCTTCATATTCTTCAGCCTCTACATAGCATTCCTCACTTTTGACAATGTCACATTTCCGGCATCAAAAAGTTCATTAGTTTATAATTTGAAGTTGACTGAGAAGTCAGTGGTTACTTTTTACTTTCAATATTTGACTAATTTATGAACAAGACACTTTTGTGTCTGAGGAGTATGTGTGGAGCGACACGTATGGATCGAGTGAGAAATGAGGAAGTGCGAAGGAGAATTGGAGTTACGCAGGAGATGGAAGATTGCGTTGAGTAGAGACTGTTGCGATGGTTTGGGCTTATGGAGAGAATGGATGATGAACGATTGGTGAAAAAGATAACTGGATCGGATGTGAGAGGTGTAAGACGGAGAGGAAGACCACGAAGAGGATGGATGGACAGTGTGAAGAGAGCGTTGGCTGCGAAAGGGATGTCTGTTGAGCAAGGATGAGTGGCTGCACGTGATGGGATGATTGGAGAGAAACTGTGAATGAATAAATGGTGACGCGGCCCCGAGGGGATATTCTACCGCATTTGATCTGATCAGCTGATCAGGAAAGGTGTGGGTAAGGGGATGGGTCCATTATGATGTGGCAGGGACAAACCAGCTCTGCTGTCAGGCCTTGCTGCGGATGTCGCTGGTTGCACTGCGCAGTTGACCCTCGTGCGGTGTGGTGCGGTGAGGATCTGTCCCTTCTACCCCTGGGACTGAGATACGAATGAATGTGTGTGTGTGGATGAGTAAATTGGGAGTGTGTTGTCCTGTCTCGGCTACCTCCCTTTCTATGGGGGAAGCAGCATAGGTGTATAGATGGATAGACATTCACCACATCATAGTTTTACTTTGACTGGTAAAATTTTGTAAATGTAACAATATTCTAACTTAAATACCAGTCGGGTACTTTTAACAACTCTGAATATTTGTTTCACTGTAACAATTTAAAGACTTTTACGTAAATGTCAACCCCACCCCGCTTTCTTCCCATGGAGTTAGACTGAAAAATATTATACCTCTTGTCGACATTCCGCCACAAATTCTCGAGTCTCTGTATTAATCCTTGTTTCACTAATAACGATACTATCTATTTTCTCCCTGGAAATTATAACCTTTAGTTCGTCCAGTTTGCAACGAAGTTCCTACTGTTGGTATAATACACTCGTAAATTATTACTAGCACTTAAGTATTACATTAGGAAGTACTTCTTTCATTGTTCTTGATTTTAAGTGGGAAAGTATTTTCTCTACTAAAACAACTATTTTCCATGTCATCATCGTCTGTTTGTATTTGCGGTGCTCGAGTGGATGTACACTAATGGCTGTATTTTCCTTCTTGTTTTCAGATATATGGTTACACCTATCTAAACCTTGTGCTAGAGATCCCCTAGTGGATTTGCTATATCTTACTCTGCATCTGACACTAAATCGGAAAAAACCCACCCAACTCCCTGTTTACTGACTAAGCTAATGCAGAAACTCCTTGTCCAATAAGATGTATCCCGTCCAAGCTGTACTTAGCGTTGCGTCCGTAAAACCTGTCTCAGTTGTCAATGAATGGTATTGCCTGGTCCTTGCAATACTTATCCAGGCGACAGTTAAGTCCGTTCGTTCGTTCGTTGTATGATTTCCCTCCCCTGTAGAGAGGGCCGGGCCCTACATTAGCCTGGTCAGAGTAGTGGAGGCTGTTTATTTTTCAATGGGTATGAGATGATGTGTGTTAGTAGGGTAGGCCCGTAGTGGGCCTCCCCAAGCCACACAGATTAGATGCAATTATTCCCGAGTGTAGTCTCGGTGGTGGTGATCTTCGCACAACTTCCGTAAGTACGGATGTGGGTGTAGTTGCAACTACACCAGCGGCAGCATGATAGAGTGTCCCTAGTGTGACAGCTCCAGCTTGGGAGCGAGGTATATCGGGGTTTGGGTAAGGGAGATTCACCCTGAGACGAGATGTGGCTGAACAGCGAAGAAGGTAGTGTAGTAAGGGGTATGAAACAGCGGAAATGCAGTGCTCACACTCAGATTGGGGGTGGATCGTCATCAGTTATGATTTCAGTGTGGCACTTGTAACCGAGTCGGAGCCGACGAAGGTGTGAGAGGAGTCTGGCATTACCTTGGGAGGACAGGGGAAGCTGCTCATACTGAGTGGCCATGGCATACCATAAAGCAGAGGGGGAGCCAAGTTGGACAAAGGCGTGATGATCGTCATGGGTCAAGGTGGAGGATCGGTTCTTTATCACTCGTTTGATCTGGGTTAAGCTGGTCTGGACAAAGACATCAATATAAGGGCGGGTAGTGGCGTGTTTGGCAGTGTTGTCTGCCCTCTCGTTCCCGGCAATTCCAAAGTGGCTGGGGATCCAGTGAATGGTAATTCCGCCCCCTGCATCTTGGATTCGTTTGTCTATAGCAAGGATATCAGTTGTGAGCTGGATATTGTAGGAGGGAGAAGTCTTCATGAGTGTGTGGCTTGCAGCTGTGGCGTCAATGTGGATGATAGTGTTGGAGGAGGGGGCGGTGGTGAGAGCGCCTTTGAGTGCTGCAGCAATGGCAGCTAGCTCAGCCTGAAGGGTGGAGGCCCCGTCAGACAGTTGAAAGCCCAGTGTCCGGTTACCGCAAACAAAGGCAGCACCAGTTTTAGATGCAGCAACAGATCCGTCCGTGTAGTAGGTGGTAGAATTTGGAGGGGTAACGAAAGCAATGCGTTGAAGACCTTCCTGTCGTAATTGTTGGGTGGGTGTGTAGGCTTTGGGGGGAGATTGTGGGAAAAGGAGGTTAAACAGTGGGGAGCTCCATGGGGAGGCGGTGGCTCAATTGGTAGAGAGTTGGCCTGCAGTCCTAATGGACCCGGGTTCAAATCCCACTGGGACAGGGAACAGTTTAAGGATTTGAATTTCATAATTATCAAACTTCACTGATCTACCAGAAGACCCGCTGACGTGTCGTAAAAATACCCCCGCTAATACCAATACACCAGTCCTGTATGAGAGCCCTAACATGTATTCAGTATGGACGGTGGGTGTTAGCGCCGAAGTGGTGACATGTAGAGGTGTATGGTATGTAGAAGGACTACTGGGCCTTGAGTGCAGGCTGTGAAGCCTATGCCCAGAGTCGGTCACATAAAAAAAAAAGAAAATGGAGATGGGGAGAGTAGTGTCTGCTGGGAGTATCAGCGGCTTGTTGAAGGTACTGGCTGATATTGAAGGTCCAAATGGCACGGGCAACACTGTGTAGCCAATTATGAGAGAGGAGATCAGGGTGCAGATTAGCTGCGGCTTTGAGTCGTGGTAAAAGGGGTAGGGGGGAAGCCCGGCGTGCAAGCTTGGCGGCAAGGCCAGCAACTCTCCCTTGAATACGGTGACCTAAGGATTCAAGTGAACACTCCATGCGGAGATTACACAGGCTGGTCCACATTGGGGAACAGGTCATTATCCTCATGGCTTCGTTCTGAAGAACTTCTAGCTTGTCAAGGAGAGGAGAGTCAATGGTTGGGAGGACAGGGGAGGCATAGTCTATGATAGATCTTATCACCTGTATGTAGAAAAGACGCAGGACTTTATACAAGGCACCTCCCCCCTTCCCGGCCAAAGCTTGGAGAGCATTGAGGCGTAATTTGGTTCGCTCTCACAGATGACGTACCTCAGTGTGAAATGTGAGTTAGAGTCAATCATGACGCCAAGGTAACGGTGGACTGTTACATAGTCTATGGGGGTGGGTCCAAGGTACAAGTTATTCTTGGGGGGCAGGATGCCGAGGGGTAAGGCCTTAATATTAGTGGCGTTGATCTTTAAACCTAGCTCAGTGCATTACTGGTGGAGTTTGGAAAGGGCCCTTTGTGGTCTAGTGTAGTATGGGCCTCCATGAATGACAAGCATAAGATCGTCAGCGTAACATAGCAGGCGAGGCCCGGCCCCAAGATCAGTGGTCAGGAGGCCTTCGATGAGAGCATTGAACAGGGTGGGACTGAGGATACTACCCTACGGGGTGCCATTTTGGTGATGATGCATGGACGATTCTGGAAAAAGTCTTCAAGCCAGCAGAGCAGGTGACCACGAATGCCCCTACTTGCCAAGGTTGCTAATACGACATCAGGGCATGCCAGCTCAAAGGCCTTTTCCAGATCAGTGAAGACAGCGAGGCCTCTGCCATTTCGTAACTCAGGGAGGAAGTTGCTCAGGCACTCTGCTGCTCCTCTGCCTCTGGTGTAGGCAAAGAGATCACTGTGGGGGGAAGGCAAGCACCAGGTGAGACGCCGGAGCACCATCCTTTCAGCACTTTTGCCAAGGCAGCTCAGCAGTGAGATGGGTCTGAAGGTGTTGGGGTCATGTGGCTTTGGTATGGGGCGGATGATGGCCCTTTTCCATTGAGTGGGTAATTTGCCCAAGGTCCACGAGTGATTGATGAGGTCGAGGAATGCCAGTTTTGCGGCAGGGCCGACATGGGAGATCATGCTATAAGTGACCCTATCAGGGTCTAGGGCAGTGTTGGTGCTGGACGTATGGGCTAGGTCTAATTCATGGAGGGTGAAAGGCTGGTCAGAGTCGGCAGGGGTGTTTTGGCTAGTGTGAATGAGGTCCCTTCTGTGCGGATGTAATGTCTCCTGCTTGAGTCTAGTGGCCACTGGAAGCTGGGTGGGAGAGGTCTGGAGGGCAAACGCCTCTGCCAAGTGTTCAGCTTCTCCTTGGGGGTCCGAGTGTGAGGAAGGACAGGTGGTTGGGGGGCCAGAGACAGCTCGCAGTGTACTCCAGATGGTGCCAAGTCTGGAATGGGTCCAAAGTGAGCAACACCACTCGAGCCATTATTCTTCCTTAAGGGCATTTTTCTCAGCTATGCTGTGTCGAATTACTGCTTGGAGGTAACTGAGGGCTTCAGGGGTGGGGTTGGCCCTGTAAGCTTTCTTCTCCCTGTTCAGCTGGTGGTTAAGTTCACGCACCCGTGGACAGTAAAACCAATGATGCCTGTGGTAGTGCTTTGGGGGGACGGTGGTAGGATTGGCAGTGTTGGCAGCTGCATGGAATGCAGTGGTGAGATGGTCCACCTGATCATCAAGGTTGGGTGGGGGAATTCTGGAGGTTAACTGACCCAGGGTGGTGGTGAAGAGGTCCCAGTCGGCGCACTTGGTGTTCCAGTGAGGGGGAGGACCTGGGGGTTTGGGGATTATAGCCACCTCCATGGTACACAGCAGGGCATGGTGGTCAGAGGTGAGGGTGGGGTGGACATCCCATTGAGTGAGGAGAGCAAGCCCCGAGGACACGAAGGACAAGTCCAGCCTGCCCCCCTGCAGGTGCGTCAGTGTGGAGGGGTCATTGAGGAGGGAGATGTCAGGCGTTTCCACCAGGAGGACAGCTATATGGTGGCCCATGGTGTTGGTGGAGCTGCGGGAGCCAGGGCAGGGATGGTGGGCATTGAAGTCTCCTCCAATGAACACACGGTTGGTAGCAGAGAATGCAAAAACGTCGCCAAGGTTGGCTTCAGCCATAGGGGGTCGATATACAGTAATCCCTGTACTTTCCGGATGCCCACTTTCCGGACACCCCACGTGCCGGACATTGTGGGCCTGGACCCTCGGAACCCAAAAAAATGGCCAAAAAAAGAAAATCCCCCCCCCAAATCCGATTTTTTCCCCACCCGTAATTTGAAATTGCCGCACGGCACCAAACAGCAGTTACACCACGGACCCTTCACCCCTTCCTTCCTCCCCCCTCCCCTGTCAGGGTTGCCATTTGGTATTTTTCATTACCAAATGTGGGCCAATTTGGTAATGAAAATTTCGTTTGGTAATGAATCAGAATAATGCATTACCAAACGGATTTTTCACATGTATGAGGATACACACGATGGAGATGGTGGATTGTTTGCTCTCTCTGATTAATCTACTAGCCAACATAGCGTGAAAATAATCAACGTGCTGTTAATTATAAGAAGAGTAATTACATTTATTTATATTTGTATAAAATATATAATTGGTGTGGAACAAATGCTAGCTTTACGAATTAGGTAATGAAAAGTTAAATTTGGCAATGAAAATTGAGGAGTTTGGCAATGTGTCCTTTGCGATCAGGCAACACTATTTCCCCGTCACCACCAACAGTTACTGCCTAACTTCGATCGTGAGTAGATGCTTATCGCAATGGAAGCCACATGTGCTCGTTTTTTGTGAATAAATAGTGAATAAACTGCAATACCTCGCCACTAGACCACATGGGAATTTACAGAGTTGTGCAGTGTTAAAAAATTAAAATTTAGACTGCAAAGGATTAACTGTGGAGTGCAAACTGGCAGTTGAAACTGTTGGTTGAAACTGGCGTGGTGCAATTAACAATGTGCAGTGTTAAACAATTGTAATTCACTTTGCAAAGAATTACTGTAAGTGCAACAGAACACTAGATTACTGTACATGCTTCAAGAGTATTATTTTCACCACTGCCAAAGCCTTTAGAGAAGGCAGCCACAGACGTGCTGTAAGTACCCTGGTTGTGGTACAGTCACTTCTAATTCCTCATTCTTTGGTTCCTTTTCATTTATTTCATGCTTTATGTCCATTATTGGTGTGAATAGGGTCTTAAATAGGTTTAAATAGGTGCTATGCATGTCTGGTAGGAAGTTATTTAGGTGGCTTTCAAAGTTAGGTTGGGTTAGGATCCTTAAGTACCAGTCCAGGAGCCAGGGGCCCACTTTCCAGACGGGACCACTTTCCAGACATGCCTTTGGCTCTATTACATCGGATAATGGAGGGATTACCGTATGTTGAAAATTTTTAAATGCCCATTGGCCAGAGTGATGGTGAGACCCTGTATTTCAGTCCATTCGCCACAGTCTGGAGGAGGATCAATGGCAATGGCTGGGATGTGGCTTCGCACAACTATTGCACAGCCACGGGGGCCCCCACGAGAATGTGGGAGGAGGAAGGGGGTAAAACCCCACAAACGCAGTGAGCGGTGCCTCGGGAGAAGGGTCTCCTGGAGGAGGAAGATGTCTACACAGTCTTGGTGTGCAGCCTCCTTCAGGCGGGAACGTTTGGCAGAGACGCCCAGGATATTACACTGCAGAATGCAGAGGTTGGATAGAGGGGGTGTGGGTGTTGGCTGCTCAGCCGAGAAAGGGGTGCCTCTTGAGTCATTGTGGCTGGTAAAGGTGGTCCTCAGTTGTCCATGTCTGGCGGGTTCTGGGATGGCAGGGGAGATCGAGATCGAGGTTGAGGTGTGTCCTTCGAGGCAGTGGGGACTAACTGGTGCCTGCGTCCGACCGATGTGGATCGGCGTCTGGGGTCCCTGGACCTCTGGTGTGAGTCCATTGTCGTGGGAACCGGATGTTGATCTGGGGTGTCTGGGGACCCGTGTGCTGAGGGTCTCGCATTGGGCTCGGTGGAACTGCCCTCGGGCTGGGGCTCGTTCTGAGCAGGGGTTGGTTTGGTCTGGGGTTTGGGGCATACAGATGGGGTGTGGTAAGGGTCTTTCATCCGTTCTTTGATGAACCAATCCACTAGCGGGCCGAAGGGTGCAGGATTCAGTTGACCGAGTTGAAGGCCTATGGTGGCCATGGTGGCTCTTCCCAGCTCCAGCCCAAAAACGCACAAGGCGTCTCGGTGAACAACAATCTGAGTGGGGTGCAGAGTGGATGCAGTCAGTGGGGCCAGTGTCAAAGGTGTTGCATCCGTTTGTGTTGCCGATTCCTGCTTCTTGGGGCTGGGTAAAGGCTGATGGTGAAGGGGAGCCACTCAGACACTGTGATCTGTGGTGGAGCATGGTGGCATATGTGGAGCTGCTGGGGGTGGCAGAGTGCTCTGTGGCAGGGGAGGAAACTCTGCTTGTGAGAGTATTGGAGGGTCGGTGGTGCTGGACTGGGATGTTTGATGTCCCCAGATAGTTGTGCTCGGTGAAGCAGGGGACGTTACCAGACGATCCTGTACCCATTGGCGTTGTCTTTCGATGTCCCTCACCACTCTCTCCATCCGGGCTGGGCATGACTTGTTCCAGGCATGGTGTGAGCAGCTGCAGTTTGGACATTTCGCCACTGTTGGCTCTTTGGCTTTGAATTTTGCCAGGCATTGTTGGGTGTCATGCTGGGAACTGCAAATGGCACAGGTCGGCAGGCGAACGCAGGTTTTCTTTAGGTGCCCAAAGTGTTGACATTTGAAGTACCGGAGGGGTTCTGGGGTGTAGGAGCGGAGATAGTAGCTCCCAAAATTGCCCAGGTGGAGCACCTGAGGGATGTCGCCACGTAGAGTCACCAGGACTTGTCTGGTGGGCTCGTCTCTCATCTGAAGGCGCTCTGCTGCCTCCATCTGCTGGTGGCAAAGGATACGGTCCAGTGGATAATGGATGGAATACCCCATTAGTTTGAACTTGTGCGTAATGAGGTTGGGGTCCGTCTGCCTAATGGCGATTGGCTTTCCAGCGACTGATGTCAGGGTTTGCAGGGCATCCATCGTGGCCTTGTTGTGAGGGAAGACTGTTGTGTTGAGGCCCTGATTCCTCCCGACTGTGAATTTGAGGTCGGGGTATTCGTCCTCCGTGGTCATGACAACGTCATAGGTTGTGGGAAATAGGTCGCCCTCCATGATCAGCAAGCCTGGGTAAGGCAAGGTGGGGAGAGGTTGATTCGTCACAGACACAGCAGGGGTTCGACAGGGTGGTGAGGATCGGCAGGGATGGTGAGGTTGGCTGTCAGCAGAGGCAGTGGCTTTTCCCTGGCTGTTCTTGGCTGGGCGACCATCTCCTTTGGCATTTCTGCCCCGTGAATGAGAGACAGTAATAAAGCCTTCATTGTTAAGGGTGGAGGCAGCAGAGGCTTGGGTTGCATTGGCAGCGATTTGCTCACCAGGAGGAGGGCCGGCTGATGACTGAGGAGGATTGTCAGCAGCAGGCAGTGGAGCAGAACTCTCGGAGTTTGCAAGCTGTTCTGAGAGAGTGTCAGTGTCCATGTCAGACGGTGGAACGGGGACAGGTGCAGGGCGGCGAGAGTTCTTGGAGGGAGGGGCAGGCTTACGAGCAGCACCAGGAGAGGCCTTGCTGTTAGAGGTGTTAGGGGGAGGAGGAGCAGCCGAGATATCTTCCTCCATTGCCTCATGAACACGTGCAACATTGGCTGCACGTGCTAAGGTGGAAGGGGGGGATGAGGCGGCAGCTCGTGCACAGGGAATGGTCCCTGTAGGCCCAGGAGAGGGGGAGGAGGCAGAGTCCTCACCAGATGTCGATGAGTGAGAGCTAGCGTCAGAGAGACGCCGCTCTTGCTTCGCACCTGGCACAGCGGTAGAGCTAGAAGGCTTAGGAGAGGGGGGGGTAAGGCAGAGACCTTGCCAGACGTCGACGAGTGAGAGCTGGCGTCAGAAGGACGCCGCTCTCGCTTCGCGTCTGACACAGTGGCAGGGCGGGAGGGCTGCTCCTTAGCAGGCAAAGGGCGGGCTGGCCCTAAAGGCCTAGGGATCTGGGTCCCCTTCATAGTCCCTGAGGGACAGACACGCAAAACAAAGACCCACAGACATCACTCACACAGACACACTAACACACACCCTCAAAACAGCAAACTTACGAAAAACAATATACAGTAAAAACCGGCAGGTCCCTACAGTGACGGGCTACCTATGCTCCCCGTCCTATAAAGGGCGACGTAGGAGGCCCCGCCACTGCCCCTTTCGGGTCTTCCCTAATCTATCAGAGCCACTCTCTGCACTTCCCATAACCAGGCCCTAATGGCCCCCCCTCATGGAAATGCCCTAACGGCACCCCTTCAGGGTTCGTCTTCGTACCACGGAGAGAGACACTAACGGTAGCCGGAAAAAAAAAAAAACACCGACAAACACACACACAAGCACACCCACCCACACACACACAAGCAGGCAGGGTCTATCTTTGAGGGACAGAGTCTCTCTAAAAACGAGAAAAACGGCAGAAAATCTCCCTCAGTAAGTGAGGCTAAGTCCAGCAAAGGCCAAAAAGCTGGAAATACTCCCGAAATTGGCTCTCAGTAAATGAGACAGAGTCCAAAGCTCGAGAGAAACTGGCCGGAGGTCCGCTCACGACGAGAGCTAGGCAGGGAGTGAGTTAATTCCTAAAGCTCTGGACATCCACATCCTACCAACTCGTCTTCTTGGGAGAACTCCAAGGACAACAGGGCTTCCATCCTTCCTTCTACCTGTATCTAACACACCTTTATGCTGACGCCACAGTGCCTCACCCCTACGCCTACCAACATCATTTCTGCCAACACTGATGGAGACAATGGGATTATCTCCACTATTCTTCATGATGCTGTCAGTCTTATCCAATACATTCCCCACCTTGGCACCGGGTAGACACACATGCTTTCTAAGAGAAGTACAGCGCTCTCTCTAAATACCATACCTGAGAGTGTTCAGCTAGAACACAGATTTTCTTACCTTTTACTCGTATAGACCCAGTGGCCGGTCGAGATAGTCCGGCACCGCCCAGACTACTGCTAAACCCCTCACAGTCCATATCACTTATGTTCTCTCCCTTGTACTCGTCACGCAAAGCACTGAATGTGTTCTTACACCTCGCACTAGCTTGCTTTTTAAGAGTTAACTTAGTTTCATCCTTATTCACAAGCTTCCATCCTTCAGCATTCCTACATCCTTTGTCTCAAGCAACTCTTCTACCAACTCATTCAACTCACCCTTCTCTTGCCTGAGAGTTTGTATCTCCTGCTTTAATTTATGAAATTTTTCCTTTAAATCAAGGTAGCTTTTCTCAAAAATAGCATTGTAAACACTCATATCAGGTGCGGAAGCCATCTGTCATTAATTCACACTCAAAATAAAATTCACGCACCAGATCTCGACACAAGTAAAAAATCTCACTAACACTAGCTTTCGGCATTTCAGAGCACTTTCACTGTAACTCTAGAACACACATTGTTTAACACACTACCATAACACACTAGCGTAGCATTTATATCACACGTCACTAAACTCGCAGATATAATTCGCACAACATACGGATTTCTAGGTAAATCAGAAGAGTCAGGAGACACATCTGAAGAGATTAGCCTCAGGTATGCAAGTAGGGAAGTGGTACCGTTGAGTGCATCAATTATAGCCCGTATTCACAAACTTATGATGTTTCCTGCCTTAACTGTGATTCGTTTTTACAGAAAGGGTGAGTGAAATTTAAGAATCTTTCTGTGTCTTGCTCTTGCAAAAACTGTTCTTAGTTCATTCTTTATATTTATTATTCGATCTGCTCTGTGAAGAAACGAGTCAATCTTTTGAAAGCTGGCAGCTGATTGGTTGTCCAAGTGCATCCTTTATTGACGATGTATTTTAAAATATTTTTATTATAAGTTATACTAACAGTTTGACGATAAGCTTACCCAAATAAAATATTATATATACTGTAGTTGATTGCATAGATTGATTTAAAAACAGGGCCTTACAAAGTTAATCAGATGGCCTCGATATGTGTGAAATTTTGAACTCTCGAGACAAATCAGAACACGTCCAGGTAAAGCTTTACGAGTACTTTGATTTTTTTCCGACATGTTTAGGCAAATTAAGGTAAATTATATCATTACTGCGAAATTATGTAAAATCTAGCCTAGCAAAACATCTTACTGCCCCTCTCTCGCTCATAGAAAACGATCCCCCCACCCACCCCTCCAAAAAAATAATATGAGAGAAATAAACGTATTATAACCGCCAATTTTGATTTCTAATCAGAAAGCAAAATCTGAAAGAATTTTTGGGAAAGTCTGCGCTCCATCTTTTACTTTCATTTCCAAGGCTGGGATTCTCAAACATATTTACAATTGATTCCCCGTCGTAACTTTGATATGTTTTTACAGGAAGATGCCAGACTAGAAGATTTTTGCATTCCTTTCCCAGATCTTCCTGCAGAAAATCTTCATAACCGGCAGTAATTTTTGTCTCGTAACCAAGGTGTTAGACAGGAGGCAGAGGAAGATTCGACATCCTTCTTGCAAATCAAAACCCGAGTTGCGACAGGAAATTGATCCCAAGTACGCTTGTGTTTCACGGTCCACACATTCCCCGTATCATCCTTATGACCATAACCCCTCCCCCCAACATCATTTTGCTAGATCGGTTTCATAACCATGCCCTTTCCGCAGCTCCTTGTATTACTAGGCAATAGGTCTGTGATGATGATGGCGATGATGATGATGTGTACTTGTATCTATAGATAATATAATATTCCGGATGACTTGTTCTGCTGGACTGGACCCAATCTTATCCTCGGAGTGGGAATGTATAGCCAGGATTTACCCTTCCTCATGCTGGCCAAGCACGAATCAGGAAGTGGCATCACTAGTATGAGCAGTGTAAGCGAAGCTCATTCTTGTAACACTCTCTCTCTCTCCCCTCCCCCCCCGCGCGCGCGCGCGCGTGTGTGCGTGTGTGTGTGTGTGTGTGTGTGTGTGTGTGTGTGTGTGTGTGTTAGATCCTATTAATGTCATGGGTATGGGCCGACATTGTGTGTGTGTGTGTGTGTGTGTGTGTGTGTGTGTTAGATCCTGTTAATGTCATGGGTAAGAGTGGATAGTGTGTGTGTGTGTGTGTGTGTGTGTGTGTGTGTGTGTGTGTGTTAGATCCTGTTAATGTCATGGGTAAGAGTGGATAGTGTGTGTGTGTGTGTGTGTGTGTGTGTGTGTGTGTGTGTGTTAGATCCTGTTAATGTCATGGGTAAGAGTCGATAGTGTGTGTGTGTGTGTGTGTGTGTTAGATCCCGTCAATGTCATGGGTAAGGGTCGTCAGTGTGTGTGTGTGTGTGTGTGTGTGTGTGTGTGTGTGTGTTAGATCCCGTTAATGTCGTGGGTATGGGTCGACATTGTGTGTGTGTGTGTGTGTGTGTGTGCACGTTAGATCCTGTTAATGTCATAGGTTAGGGTCGACAGCGTGTGTGTGTGTGTGTGTGTGTGTGTGTGTGCACGTTAGATCCTGTTAATGTCATGGGTAAGGGGCGACAGTGTGTGTGTATATGTGTGTGTGTGTGTGTTAGATCCTGTTCATGTCAGGGATTAGGGTCGATAATATGTGTGATTGTGCGTGTGTGTGTGTGTGTTTGTGTTAGATCCTGTTAATGTCATGGGTAAGGGTTGACATTGTGTGTGTGTATGTGTGTGTGTGTGTGTGTCTGTGTTAGATCCTGTTAATGTCATGGGTAAGGGTTGACATTGTGTGTGTGTGTGTGTGTGTAATTCACCGGGTCGGTCAGGATCACTTGATGGCCGTGATCGTCAGCTTTTACCCTCCCGGAAGGGAGCTGAGAGCTCATATAGTCCGATCTAAGGGCAAGGCTGTGACCTTCACACATGCACACACTCGTCCCCTTGCTCAAGGGGGACAGTAACCACCCACTTCGTCAGTGAAACTTTTCGCAACCTGAGCGAGGCGCGAACTCCCGTCCACCAGTTGGCAAGCGAGAGCGTTACCACTGCACCAGCGAGCGGTGTGTGTGTGTGTGTGTGTGTGTTAGATCCTGGTAATGTCATGGGTAAGGGTTGATATTGTGTGTGTGTGTGTGTGTGTGTGTGTGTTAGATCCTGTTAATGTCATGGGTAAGGGTCGACAGGGTGCAAATATGACAGCACAGAAGACGACGTAAAGTAGTAGCATCCACTTGAAATGTCCGCTACTTATGAACTGGACAAAGATGTTTTAGAGTAAATTCACGGGTCGTCAAATCCTTCCCAAAATTCTTTCAGATGTTGCCATGCTTAGCGAGGAGCCTAATTTTTAAATACTGCCTTTACTACCGCATGTTCTGATTAATGATGTAACCACCAGTGTCATTAACCTCTGGCAAGACCTATTTCTGAAACCTCCTTGAGGAGATGTGTCCTAATAAATAAAAAATAAAAATAATACTAAAGAGTTCGTGCTAAGCCTAATATACTGTGAAAAAAAAAAAAAAAAACTCGGACACTTCTCATGGTACTGTGGTGTAAACTTTCCTTTGAAGTTATTTGAATGCTGAAATAGGGCTAATTGTTTAAATTCATATAAAATGATCTCACTGAGTGTGTGCCTGAGAACTTATTCTATTAAAGGCTGGATGGATTGAAAAACCAAGCCATTGCATAAGTGTATTATTTCATTCTCCTATAAATGTAAATTATAAAGTAGGCGCATGAGAGCTGCCCAACAGAACTCAACAGTCCGACACAGGGGGGTACAGCGGCCCCGATACTGCTGCTGCTGCTGCTGCTGCTGCTGCTGCCTCCTTCGGTCCTCTGCAGCGCTCCAGCACTGGCCTTAAAAGCATAAATATTTTCAAGAACGATATTCTTAACTCAGACTATCTACGCTGGAAGGAGTGGTCTTGGGCAGAATAGATGCTACCTTCTCTTTCTCCATAGTCTTAGATAAAAAAGAGGAAATGATCCCTGGATAATATTATGGCTCTTTTGTTCGGCTGTAACCTCTTTCACACACACACACACACACACACGACAAGGTAATAAAGTAATAAATGAGTAAGCAACTGACTCACCCGTACCCAGCACTCCTACACCATCGCTACTGCTCCATCTACAACCATGGCTTGTCAGTGTCACTCGTACCACTGGCCTCATCACTCTACACATATCACCTCACTGTTAACGGCCTTCACCAATGACAACCCAACTTTTTTGGACACTGACTAACTTTTTTGCACACTGACTTTCCCTTCACTCATTAAATTACATTTATCATTCCCTTTCTATCGAGCTGATCCTTTCACTTCTGCATAACCCTATCCCAGTGAATTTAAATGTTATCTTCAGTGGACTGTTGACGCTTCTTTGTTCCACCGGTCTCATAATTATGCAGTTCCTTTCAAGATACCCGACTCTGCTTTTCGCATTAATACTTTCTTGCACATTAACTAATAAACCCTGCCCCTCTTTCACACGCTCGCATCACAGCTGTCTACCACAGTTTACATTCACGTCTATTATATCAAACTTGCTTATTAGGCTACATCGTGATTCTCATAACTGACCTCTCACACTCCACACCTTTCTTATGCCCTGCCCTTCTCCTCTCAATGAAGTACACCACATCTGTCTTTCAAGCAGCCAATATGAATGTCTTGAGCACTTTCCTCTGTCCCCTATGGCCCAGAAGCCTCTCGAAGACTAGTGCATCCTCAATAGCTTATACCTTCGATACATACTGCTCTCGAGCTGAATAGATCCCCCACTCACCATCATCACCACTACAGCTGGCCAAAACTGTATTAATTCTCTCTTACACTGGAACTGTCTTACATCTTATCCATCTTTTGTCTTGCCCATATTTATTCATGTCCTCGCACCATTCCTCCGACTCACGCCAAAAGTCACATCCTCTGTCTGTTACACCCCAAGAGCACCTCGAATCCAAGTACATCATTGATATACACTTTTTTCGAACCGTAAAGAGCCCCACAGCCACAACAACAAGCTACTTTCTAGTAGTATTTCCTGCACCCCCCCCCCTTTCTCTCTCTCTCTAACAAAAGTAAACACCCTTAATACACACTCCACTCGAGCCTTATAATTCCTCTCCCCCCAGCCATTATCACCACCACAGCAGAAGCATACACCAGTGCTGGCAGCGACTGCGGACCTCTCGTTGAGATCATCAGGAGGGGAACTCGCAGAAAATCACCGTAACGGCACATTCCCCCCCCCCTTTTTCTATCTTGCTTTCCGAAAACTAAGGGAATAACGCACTAATTATTCATAACAATTCCTAGGTAGAGATTTGCGAAATTCTGATCTCCGGTGAATAAAACCAAAACGATTTTATCGTTATTTCTGTATAATAATAATATAATAATAATAATAATAATGACAATAATAATGACAATACTTCATTATAGGAAAAATGAACCACAACTGCATTTATATTTACTGTGTTTGACTCTGACGGGTCTCAGCACAGATCCCTACATAGAAAACAATCCACATGTGTTTCACTTTTGATGCACATTATCAGCGGAACCTCGTGTCGTGGTACGCAGTATATACAGCTTAGGAAATCACCCGCCCTAAATTATGTCCCCTTACAAAGTGATGATGCAGTGAAGAGCTTGTTGAACCTCGGACGCAACTTTCCTCACTCGCAACTAAATTAGCCTACTGGGCCCAGACTAAGCTAACAGATTATTCTCTTTCGCTATTTAGAGTTTAATTTGCAGTAAGAACAAGAGGCATGAGAGCTTTCTGCACTCCAGTGTCCTTGTTTTTCTTGAATAAAAAAAAAAAAAAAAAAAGCTAGGTATGATAATTTTTCTCTCGTGACGAAGCTTTCTTTTTTAAGGACACAAGGCATGGGAAGACTGCAATTACTTTTCCATGTCCTTCCGGAAAAAATAAATCATGGTTACGAGAGGAAGTAATCATAACTATACTAGTGAATTTGGACCTTGGCATCTATGCATTCTTCTGGTGTCCTGCCTCGCCTCACACAGTTTACTGAAGTGCAGTTGTCTGCGGTTACGATGGGGGAACGTTTGTATTAGTTCGGGGGTAAGTTTGATTCTACACAAAACTACTACACAGAACAACTTTAAAATGACCATTATTGGAATGTTACCTCTCGAACAACCAACATTCACTGATATATAAAGTGAATGTCAAAGTAGATACAAGTACTTTTATTGTTCCCCTTTTCAAAGAAACAAGCATAACTCAGAAACAGTAATGAGACTCATTTGCATGACGTAACACTTGTATTTTCGTCAACAGCTGCTTGATAAAATCCCCTCCCATGGCGGCACCAGCAGAATGATAATGGTTCAGCAGCAGCCACAGACAACACAAACTTCAAGATCCGAATTCACAAGCAAAATTTTGATCAGTTCCTTGTCGCTCTTACGGTTTATTTTGGAAGGAGGGACAAAACGAGTGCAGAGTCTTCCCATGCCTCTTTTTCTCTAACAAAATACGAGTTACCGGTGCTAAAATGTCGAAAGTTATTATGTTTTGCAAGAAGGAGAAAGAAAAGAAGGGTGCAACATCTTTCCATGTCTCTCGTTCCTCCAGCAAAAAGAAATCTTAGTTACGAAAGGGACTGATCGTAGTCTGTTTGTGAAACTCGCTCCAGGTGCTTTGAAAATTTACCTTGCGAGGCTCAAACGGCCGTATTCTGTAGACACTTAACATGGGAAAGGGGAAGGCAAGTCCCAGTGTACGACGACAATTCCTGAAGTATCTGACAAAGATAGATGACGAAATACGGGTGATACATAGATGAGAAGGAAGAATACTGGACACAGGTATTAGTCTGAGAAATAAAGAAGTGGTAGAAACCACAGTAATTAGGTGGCTGGAATGTGGATGCTTCCTCGACTGCACTATAGAATTTGAGAGCCTAGCATATCAGATCAAATAATCATAGGCGTCCGATCAATGACCGTCAAACATAGGGGCCTCACTTTCCCCTTTGTGATGCAAGTTTTAAGAATACGTCCGAGACTAATGTGACAAGAGGCCACTTTAGAGACCCTAGGATAGAAAACATTGGACAGCCTATACCCGGCTTGGTTCTACAGTCAAGGATTCGTCAAAGTTTAAACTGTATAGGTCTATGTTGATTAATTTTAACCCCTTCAGTACGAATGTATTTTTTTATATTTTGTCCTTACCACCATTAAATTTTTATCTTGCGAAGGAGTTACAATCAGTCTCTAGTAATGAAATCCCATCAACATTCCATGAAGTCTTGTAAACTGTTTTTCCTAGCGCCAGATTTTGTAATTAGTTTTGGAGGATACCTCTCGTACTGAAAGGGTTAACTAGGTCAGGTCTCATCCACCAATACAACTACTGTTATATTTACCAGTTTATTTGGGGACTTTTCATTTAATTATTTACTATTTTTACCACAGGAGCCCGGACCAAACTAAAGTGTCTGCAGAGCCAAGGTGGAGCTGGCCATTCTCTTCTATCACAGGATCTCTGCCCATAGTTACAGTCAGGGATTTCCCTAACATAGTATAAATATAAATGTTGAATATCCGAGCTTATCATTAAATAAGTACCGTACCGGCACTTTGTTATGACTTTGCTGCTTTAGTAATTTAGAGATTTGAGCAAGTAACATAGGTGAGAAGACTGAGGTCGGCTAGGCTATTGTTTCAGTTTAAAAAGGAGGAATTTTCTTTAGTCTCGTAAAATGAAATGACTATCTCTATGCAGGGACACTTGATCATTCCCGCACAACTTGGGGCCGGATTCACAGACACTTATGATTAATTCCCTGTCGTAACTCAGATCTGAATTTTCAGGAAGAAAAAGAGACATGGAAAAATTCTGGTCTCCTCGTTCCTTGTCATTCCTGCCAATGAATATGGGTTACGACGGGGAATTGATCAAGAGTTTGTCAATCTACCTCTTGATTCACACGCACATAGTACTCTCATTCTGGAAAAACTACTGATTGAATGTTTTGTTTTACATTACTATTTTAAATATTAAAATGCATATAAAATTATTACTTATCCGATAAAGTTCATTAAAAAGTCTTACTACAGTATCGTTGAAGAGGGTACTAGGTGAAGACATACAAGTCTTGTTTTTTTATCGTACGGGAACACAACCCTTCTAACACATATTTCACACAATTTTTACATAAACTGGACAACCCCATCAACATTTTGGCCAAATGACAATGCAACACATTAGCACTAACAACATACTCGTGCGCACTAAATGAAAAACCTATAGTATCCGACACTGACGAAAAATCAACACTGCAATTTTGTGTTCGGTGTATTTATTTTCATAATTTTATCATTCTAAAAATTAAATATAACTGCTTTCCACAGATGACTGAACTGTCCTCACAACTAATTTATAAAGCTATCAGTCAATGTAATTTTGATTAACAGGGTTCTGGACAGTGAAATCAAAAGGAGTCAAATATTCAATCTGACATCATTATGCAGCTCCTCTTCATGGATTAAGAAGACTGGACAAAGGAAGAGTGACTGGTGGGAGGGTTTTGGTAGCCAGGTAGAGGAACACACTGGGATCAATGAGTGGATTTGGTCAGGGGAATTAAATGCCTGGATCAATCCGAAAGGATCTCGAGTGAGGAAAAGTGTGACTGAAACTAATTACACAAGGGGACTTTAAATATCAGGATCAGTATAAAAGAATATTAACGGAATGAAAATATGGCTGGCATGTGATAAGGAAAAGCATGTCCTAATTAAGACAGTAGACTGGTTTGCCTAGAGCTGGAGAGAGATGTGGAATGAACGGATCTTGATCTGGGAACAGAGGGTTCAGGCTGTCACAAACACGTCGCATATGTTAAATATGTTCGCCAGCCAAAAATTTTTATTAATTAATAATAATGATTAAATAAGATGATTTACAGATGAAAATGAATGGCTTGAGGAACTCTCCATACTGTACACACAAAACTGAGCACGGCAAGAGTACAAACTGAAAGCCAAAATACTGTACTTCCATTCATTGTACTACTGTAAAGGTTGAACTCGTAGTTCCTCTCATGTTCAGGTAAAACAAAACAAATATTTATTAATTTATCTTTGATAAACCTGAAGGGTTTTGCTTCCACTTGTAATGCAGTGATGAGGTGTGAGTGACTAGGTCTGCTCAGCCACCCAAGCCACTGTAGTGTGTATAAAACTGAGCTGTGGGACAACAATACTTCTGGCTGGCAAATGACAGCCATCAGCGCACTAAACACTCAGCGGTAACAAGTCTAGCGTCTGTACAAGAAGACAAAGGCAAGAATTATTATAGACTTGCAATAAACAAATAAACCCTCTAATTGTTCAATGATCATTAAGTACTTATGAATGACTGGGCAACAGTCAATGTTTACATGGCTTACATTACGAGTTTCTCAGTATCATAAAATACTCAACAATTCTGATCTAACAAGAAACTCTGTTATTTATATAATAACAATGCCATTGACTTCACACATGTCAATTAGTCTACCATCATCAACAACAATTTGATATAGTAATTTACAGTACAAATGTTCCAATACTGGGCTGGGATTCGCAAACAAACTTATGATCGATCCTCTGCTGTGGCGAAGGTTTATTTTCGGTGAGGGTCAAGGCAAAGAGAGAGCAGAATCTTCCCTCATCTCTTGTTTTCCCCGCAAAAAATCAAAGTAAGTTTGTTTTGCAAGACTAACATGAGATATTCTTGTACCCTTGTTCATCCTGCAATAATAATAAATTACGACAGGGATCGCAGGTTTCTTTTTAGTACGATGAAAAAGATATAGAGTCTCATTTTCCTGTCCTCATCCTTCTGGGAAAAAAAATCACAATACGGCAAGGAAATGGACAGTAATTACCTTCAGTAAAATGAACAAGAGACATTGGAGGATTCTGCATTCTCCTTTCCCTGTTCTTCCCGTGTAAACACAAAATTAATAGTTTGACAGGGCACCAATCATTTGGTTTTGCAGTATGAGATTTGGGAATCTTATATGTGTTCTACTTTCTTTGTCTCTCCTGCCAAAAAATCACAGTTACGACAGGGCGTCGATCGTAAGTTTGTCTGTGAGTCTCAGGCCTGAATACTGTTGAAGCATCACAACACACGGAGACACCATGCCCCACGGAGCTGAGGGTGGAGGTGTGGGTGGGCTGGGGTGGAGGGGTTCATATCCAGTTTGGCTCAAGACTTTTATCTTTCGCCATGTTCAAACTCTGAATCTCTGGTGTATGTTTATAGTTCGAGCACCGTATCTGGCTCCTCAACAGTAGGACATGAACACAAACAGCTTAGCTAATTCTTCACACTTGTATCTAAAGTCACAGAGGCTCCCTGTGAAGCGCTCTCATCAGAAAAAAATAGTCATTTATTGTCACTTATAGACGAGATTATGTTGTTCTCTATTCTAAAATACAAAATATTTCAAAGAACATTTTTCAGTGTCCTCAGAACTTGGAATTTACTTGTTAAGTGCGCTATGTCTCTTGCTGGGGTTTTTGCAGTCATCATGATGCACCAAAAAGGGAATGACAGTTTCTGAACTTTTGCATTACATTCTATACCGCACTAGTGATTGTCTGTTGCAAGCTGCGGTATGGACATCTTTTCCCTCAGACTTTCTAATTAATTATGTCCCATCTCAGTAAAAATATGTATGGCTAATATTCCAATCCTATGATACACCAACTCTGTGTTCGTCTTTCACTGTTCTTGCCTTTGGACAATAAAGAAAACACTGAGAAAATAATCATCCTTACATTGTCGAGGACAGGACAGATATTTTCCACTGCAGTTGTTATTAGAAGAAATGTGTATCTTAATGTGTCATAGATATGGCTATATTAGAAACAAGAAAATAATATTAGCTGGAGAGAGAAAAATTAAACACTCTTTAGCAGTGGTCCTACTGTACAAGGATCATTAATTCTTATCAAAATGAAACAAATCCATTCCTCTCTACAAACTTCTATAGAGATGGATCTCCAGTCATCATACACCTGGCTTTAGTCTTAACAACTTCTGGATATTTACACATGGATTTCCATTCTGTCTACACCAGGGAATAGTTTGTTTTCAAAGATACTGTACACTTTCAGTTATAAATTTTGCACAAAGAGCTTCATGACACAAAATGCAGGACCTTTTGTGAAGTCTCTACCAGTGCTGGACACACGAGGGTACAAAGAATAAGAAAGTGTCTCTTTTTTTCTTTATTCTCATGTCATTTTATTTTCTGCACTAGTTCTGAAGGATGGTTGTATATGAGACAGTGGTTGTGGTGAAAGGTGTAGCGATGGAGGTAGTTACAGTGGTGGTATATCAGGAGAGATCTGCTGAACAGTTGGTAGGATGCTTGGATACTAACACAAAACTGCGGGTGCTGAAAAGATCTTGAATATATATTTGGCTGTCTCTGATGTTCGTTGGTTGCATTGTCGACGGTCGAATTAGTAGAAGCAACAGCAGATGACATGACTGCTGTTTTACGAGAATACCGAGTTTGTTAAAAGTCCCGTCCCTCTCGTATGAACCATGCACCAGTACCTCATGATGGGCGGCTGTGGTTATGATGCGTCTAGACCTGGTATTGACTATAAAGGGGAGGTAAATAACGTATAATCAGATGGGGAACTTTGTTGTAGATAATGTTGGTTATAATCATGGTGGAGGCTTTGACTGGCTGGGAAAGTGTACTTGGCAGACTCTCCTTTAAGAGATGTGAGCACTGGGGGACTGATGTGGTGGTGGCAGAAGGTCTGTCACTGTTTACTGGTAACTGTGCCACCTGCAGTGATGTTAAAGTCCTGCAAAAGGTTTGACAGAGATTTCAGTAGATCTTCTAGACCAACGGACGTTTGTGTGGTTTTACAGCACACATGAATTACATTTTGAGTATAGTATTCAACTATAAAGATATAGCAGGGCAGGATTCGGTACCTCATGAAATTTATGCAATTTCTGAACTGCTTGCCATCAGTTTGGTGGTAGAATACTTTTAGTGTTGGCAATAACACTGACATACAGCCAAAATTCAGGTTATAGAACCTCTCTGTCGTGTGGGCTCATACGAAGAGCCTTACGCGATACCATGGTAATGGAGCACGAGGCCTCGCAGCAAAAGCTTAAGGCCTGCACAGTCCTTGATAGCGATGTACTGGCTTCAATGGCACCAATGCTGGTATGGAGGCTTCATTTTAAGAACTCGAGGCATTGAATGGAAGCATGAAGCCTCAGTAGCTCTTGATGCGGATGTGCTGGTATTATACTAGGAACGCAAGGATTCACACGAGGTAACACGGCAATTAATGACGTTGGTGCTGCTTCAGAATCGCCTGGCGTTGGCTGTACACCTCTGAGAGTTCTTTGTCTAGTGGTTCACGGTCGTCGTAGAGAGACGGAGCCTGTAGGATGATGCCAGCAGTACCAACCAGCACCGCCAATGTGAAGATCCACAAAAAGAGTCGGTCCAGTACCATAGCCACGTACTTCCAGTCCTCCTTTACCTGCAACACAAGATATGGATCAGTGAGGAGGTAGTATCTTGAGTGTGTCTATTGTACAAGGATTTCCAATAAAACATGTCTCTGTTTCAGATATAATTATTGTTCCACTCTCGAGCTGCTTGCAAGATGATGTGCGGTTACACACCAATCCCAAGCAGTGCCATCACAAAATAACATACATAAGTAATTAATTCCTTATCTGAATTTATTACATTCTTTCCTTTCTTATTTTGAACTATTGTACTGCAATACAAAAATAAGAATGTCATTCTGCATGAGGATAACTCACTGGACTGTACTGTATTTTTGTCTAGTTGTATCTAAATTATATATATTATGGATATTCAAGGTACAGTAGATGGTACAGTAACTAACAAATAACACTTCATAAATCACGTCTCAGAGGTTTTGTTATCACTCTTCCAGATCTAGTGGTCACTGGGCCTGGTTACTTTCAAGTGACATGTCAGTATCTTCACTCTGTTTTTCAGGGTACCTTCGACTAACAAAACTGGGCTCTGAGACATCAGTCAATTCAGGTCTATGCTGTACCCCAGTTGCCTGCATATCCTCCGAGCCATCTTGACCCGACTTCTGTGATTCCTTCTCTATATTGGAATGGTTCTGACACTTCGGTTTTTCTGGCTCTCATTTGCTGTACATGCCTATGTACCAATCTACCATCATACAACTGCACCCTGTATGACAATGGTCCCTTACTTCCATAACGATCCCTGACCACCATATATCCCCTCTACCACTGTAATTTAAAACAAACACCTCATCATATATCCCAAATTCACTTAGAACAGTAATCTTATCATATTTTTTCTTTTGGCTTTCTTGTTTCCTCTTCAACCTCTCCAACAGATTTGGCGTCAATAAATCCAAAGGTCCTTGCAATTTCCGAACCATTTGTTACGGCACATCACATGAATATAAAGTCTCTCTTATTTTTTGCGACATGATAATTTGGTTTGAAGCGTTTTCTCTAGTTGCATTTTATTAAGTAAGAAATTTGTGCTTCAATTAAGGATAACAGAAGGCATGTTTACTTGTATTTAGTTTATATTTGATGCCTTTTGTGTGCATACACAGACTGTTGATTTATGCGGGCCAGAGGCAGTCCTCACTCATTGCTGAAAAGACGTTGTGTCGGGGGCTCCGTGATTTTCTGGATATTAACCGGGGACTGAGAGAGGCCACAATCTGTAAGTACTTCATGTTGGTCTGTGAAGTATTTGTGTGACTGCTGATACTGAGAAAACAGTGTTATATACTTTACATTGGTGTAAAAGTAAGGTTAAAGTCGATAAAATTCTTTGCAGTCGTACCTCAGGTTAAGAGTCTGTGTATGGGCCTCCTCTTGCGGTGAGGGGAGATGGACAAGATTTATGATGTGGGTTGCTACGCGAGAGGCCTCTGAGAGGAAGCTTTGGCGTAGGCGATACCAATTGTGGGATGAATATCTAATAAAGAAAACCCTAGGTACAAGATATGGCGTTTTATAATCTCTATCTGTATGGCGAACATCTATGGACTTTACACGTCGAAGTATGAAGATTTACTTCACGTACGACGATTCGTCACCCAAGGTGAGGTGATTGATTTATGAATTCTGACCCCAGGACCGCCATTTTGTGTGGAGCCCCACCCAGTATGTCATGCTTTGGCCCCTACTGAACAACCAGGGGAAACATCCACTGAGTAGCCAATTGATATATCATCACTGGACTTATAGTATTTGTTTGAAAGGCACAGTCTGAAAAAATTCCCAATTTTAACTAGTAATAAATGAATAAAGTTTAGTGTTGGGAACAATGGATTTCAGACTACCATTAAGTGGTAACAGCTACTCACGGATATTAATGAATATTGTAACATCACTGTGATACAACTTGGTATCGTCTGATACATGATTGCATGCTTTTACAGTATTGAGCAGTAGTTAATATTGCTATGTTGGATGCTGAGCAACAGTAAAGAACAATGTGCTAGGGAAAAATTGCAATGAACTGCCTTGAGTGCTTTGTTTATTCATTTGCAGTATTGTTGTTGTTGCGCAATACTTACTGAATTACTGTTGTGAATTATTTGTGCAGTACTGATTGCTGTGTTTGATGCAATACTTTGCCACTGATTTAATTGTGTAGTGATGTACTGATTAACACCAGTTTGAGTTTCAGGAGAAGTATGTGGGTATTATTTCTGTAACTGTTGACAAATTGCATTTTAGTTTTGTCATTTATCTAACAATGTAGAAGTAAAATGTCTCAGGGGGCAGAAGAGCAAGAGGTCCTCAACCTGCAGCAAATGTCAAGTCACTCATATGCTGCTGTTAGTGTTAACACTGTTGTCTCGGAGTCGGGTGAAAAATACTTATAAAAATGAAAAGGAGCAGCATGAGTTGGACGCAGACTATTTTGTAGCCCATGTAGGTATTCAAGAAAGTCAACAACCAGATAATGAAGGAGTATTATCTGAAAAGATACCGGTAGTCGATAACGAATTCGAGAGCTGGTAAATTAGGGATATTAACCAAGAAACTCAAAGTCTTGAAATCGCTCATTACGAACGATATTTCCGATGTTGATGCAATCATGTTTGCAATCAATGGTGTAGAAGCCTCTGTTGTATGTCTTGAGGAATGTCATTTAAAGCTCACTGAAATCTTTCAATTTCACAAGGACGTGGATAAGCAGCATTTGGCAGACTCATACGGTACCCTGACCTCGCTCGGAAAAAGGCTTATGAACATGTAGACCAAGCTAAGAGCTGGTTGAGGAGAAACGAAAATGCTGGGTCTGGTGTAACAGACCCAGCAAGGCCTGATACAGCCAATTCAAGGGCCTCAGGATCAAGGATCACAGAACCCTCGAAGGCATCTCAAAGAAAAGTTCATCTAAATGGAGTGCTGCGGCACACAGAGTTGCGCAAGAAGCCAAACTTAAGAATGCCGAAGAGAATCCCCAGAATAAGCTGCGAGAGCTTGGGTCAGAAGAACAAGAAAACATGGTAGCACGACGAAGGAAGACGCAGGTACTTGAGTAAGAGGAGCATGAACAAAGGCTAGCGCGATAAAGAAAGCAAACCAAGTTGAAATTGGAATATATGGCGCTGCAAGCTGAAGCTGATGCGGATGTCGCTGCCGAACAAGTCTGGGACGACTCTGGAGAAAGGATGTCCAGGGAAACAGCTACATAAATAAGGAATATCGGAGCAAAGTTGAAACCGGCAATGGAGAGGGTCCCATGGAACAACCAGGTTTGGAGTTCAGCCATGGATGACAGATCCAGGAGACATGATTCTTGTGCAGAGACATGGCATCCATGTGGTGAGGAGAACGATAAAGGCACCAAACTTGAGCCATTTTGGCCATCTAAACTTCTTGAATTGATTGACATCTCATCCAGAGTGCTGATGTCATAAGGAACCTCCTCCCACGGAACCATTCAAGATAAGTGATGAATATTGATTCACTGGCAGCAGGCTCGAAGTGTTATCAACCACATCTCATGGAAATGTTTCAGCTACCGAAGACAGAACTGCTAGTCTTTGATGGAAACCTTTTTGATTACTGGGGGTTCATAAATAATTCTGACGAATCCATCAGTAGCACTTCGCTTAGTCCTGCAGTTAGGAGGAGCCAATTGTTGAAACTGTGTACTGGACCTGCTGCCAAAGCGGTGTTATGTTGTTACATGATGAAAACTGAAGAAGCGTATAAAAAGGCGATACAGATCCTAGAGAAGAGGTTCGGAAATGACCTCACAGTATTGCAAGCCTGGCTAAACAAGATCATTCAAGGCCCCCAGATACGTCCAAATGGCAAGGCCGGACTGCAAGAACATGCAGATAACATCAAGGATTGCTTGGAGATGCTCAAAGCTATTGGAATGAGAGACAGACTGGGCTTAGGGTACAGTATGGTCAAAACAGTCAAGAGGTTGCCCTATGATTGTAGAAGAAAATGAGTCAGTGAGGTGGTCCCTTTCAAAAGGACATATAAGGAGTATCCTGATATCAAGAGGGTTACTGAATTCATTGAAGAATCTGCAAAATAGCAAACAAACCACTGTCTGGAAACGTAAGTAAGATGCCATACGAAGAAAAGAAAGGAACTAGACCCAAGAAGGAAAATGCTGCTTCTAAGAAAGCTTGTTTCAGTAATGAAGTTCGTGATAGGGACTCTGCCACCACTTCGGTTGAATCCACAGACTAGGAGTAAAGCTGGAGCTCTGCATGCCAGCAGCATAAAGAAACCCTGGTGTCAACTTTGCAATAACGAGCACTGGTTACTGGACCGTGAGCAGTTCCAGAACTTGACATCAGAGATTAGTCCGAGTTTTGGCCGAAAGGGGTAACTCTGTTATAACTGCGTGCTTGGAGAACACTGGGTGAATCAGTGTAGGAAGTGGTTTACCTGTGGTGTAAAGGGTTGCGACCTATGGCATTCCAAGGTACGGATAAGAAGACTATGAGAACCAGTGGAAGAAATGAAAATACATTGAAGTTTGCTCACAAAAGCTACGGATGTAAGGCACAGGAACTAAAGACAAAAATAGCCTTGCTGATAGTCAGCATTTCAGTACGAGGCAAAGGTGGATCCAAGACTGTTCGAACTCTTGCTTTGGTAGACACGGGAAGTAACAGGACATTTTGCTCCCAGTCTTTGGTGGAAAAGTTAAACCTTGAGGGTGAACCAAGAAATATGTCCTTTTCCACCTTGAACAGTGAGACAGATGCAGATGCAACAATAGTTTCCTTAGAAGTGAAGGGTGCTGGTGGCAAAAATAAGCTACTAAGTCTGCCAGAAGTGCTTGCAGTGAAAAAGATCCCTGATCTTCGTGACAGCATACCTGTTACAAAGAAGTTTGAGCAGTAGGAGCACCTATGAGATCTTAAAGTTCCCAACATGAACAACCTCTGCGTTGAAATAATAACTGGTCAGAACTATCTTGTGATCTTAGTACCACTACAGGTAAGACGTGGTCGAGGTGACGATCCCTACACTATCTGCACAAGACTAGGTTGGATGGTTAATGGGCTGGTGAATAAAAACTCTCAAGGAGAAAAGGTCCTCTAAAACTATATTAATTCTATGACGGTGCAGAAACAAGCCTAGAGACTCAGGTGGAAAGGTTCTGGGCAGTAGATGGAGGTCAACAGTTAGAGGAGAAGCCAGCAATGTCTGTAGAGAACCAATGGGTTTCGGACTTTTGGGCTCAATCCGTTGTTAAAAAATGGCCATTGTGAACTACCAATACCATTCAGGTCGAACCCGTCTGGACTGCATGATAATCGTAGTATGGCAGAGAAGCGCCTTTGATTCCTGACGCGATGCATTGCTTATGATGATGGTCTTCTGGAAATCTACAAATCTGAAGTGAACAACTTTGTTGCTCATGTATATGCTGAACAGGTGCCTGAAGAAGAAATCAGTGCCTTCCAAAGGATGACTTGGTATCTGCCTATGTTTAACGTGAAACATCCCAGTAGGCTGATAAATTCAGATCGGTGTTTGACTGTGCAGCTGTGTCCCAAGGATATTCACTGAATAAGTACATATATAAGGGACTGGATCTCACAAATAAATTGCTTGGTGTGTTGTTTAGATTCTGGAAGGAGAAAATAACTATTATAGCAGATATCGAGTCCATGTTCCATCAAGTTACACCAGTACACAGGAACATGTTAAGGTTCCTTTGGTGGACAGACGAAGATATTGCAGAGAAGCCCGATGTTTACGGGATAACTGTACATTTATTTGGTGGAGTATGGAGTCCTGGATGTGCAGGGTTTGCACTTCGTCATACAACACTTGATTAGTCAAGCTGATTTAACTCGTTAGCTGTAAACAGTGTGTTGGACAACTTTTACACAGACCACTGAAGTCTGTATGAAGTCTGTAGGTTCTGAGGATGTAGCAGTGACTCTAGTGGCCGAACTCTGTCGGATGCTGTCATGTGGAGGCTTTCGTCTGACAAAATGGATGAGCAACAGCAACCAAGTGCTTAGCACAATATCCACATTAGAACGAGCTAAAGAGGTGAAGAGGATGAACCTTGATCAAGATATTCTGCTGGTTGAACATACACTGGGTCTTGAACATCGAAGATGACTAATTGGGTATAAGGACAAAACCGAAAAGAAAGGAAAATATGAAACGAGGGTTGCTTAGTGTGCTGAGTTCAGTATACGAACCCTTTAGGTCTTGTTTCTCCCTTTGTGTTGGTAGCTAAGAAGATTTCAGGAAGAATGCGGGCCAAGTAAAGGTATGGATGATGACTTGGCTCCACACAGAAAACAAAGGTGGGTGGAAGACCTGCCAGGATTAGAAGAATCTGGAGATGATCGCTGTATCGCACCACCAAACTTTGGTATAGTCATTAGTTATCAGCAGCATCATTTCTGTGATGCCTCTGAAGAGGCGTATGGAGCTGTGAGTTATTTCAGAGTAAAGAATGAAGCAGGTAGATTCAACTATATCTTGTTAGCAGCCAAATCTAGGTTGGCACCATTGAAGCATTTAACAATACCTAGATTGGAACTCCAAGCTGCAGTAGTGGCAGTAAAATTGGATACAACAGTGCGTCAAGAGATGGAAGTAAAGCTCCAAGAATCTGTCTTCTGGACTGATGTTATGATTGTTCTCCAGTACATTAAGAGTCTAAGAGGTTTCACATCCTTGTTGCCAACAGAGTGGCAGCCATTCGCATTGGCTCCCGTGCCACATAGTGAAGGCACGAAAGCACGAAGCTAAATGCTGTTGATGGCGCGTCACGAGCGATGACAGAAAATGAAATGACCACTAATGCAAGATGGCGACAGGGACCAGAGATCCTCTGGCAAGAAGTAGGGCAACAGGGGCGTACCTAGAGATTTTGGGGCCCGGGGAGCTAGGTTCTTTGCCGGGCCCCCCTCCCAGGAGGGGGGCCCCACATAGAACCCAGCCCCCCTAATTCTCAAAACTCATCTAATATCTCAGCCGGGATTGTCGGGGTGATAAATATATGTAATTTTAAATATTAATAATAAAAGCTTATACATTTTTAAGGCTTTTGGGACCCCCCTCAATTGGGGGTCCTGGGGGCAGTTTCAAATAGCCCCTCCCGCCCCCCCTAAGGTACGCCACTGTAGGGCAGTGGTCAGAGTGTCCTGAAGAAAATCCTGAAATCTTGAACAACAAAGAAGTGAAACTGATGCAGACAGTGGCAGCAGTATCTCAGATCACTGAATGTGCAACGGCATCCATTTGTCCGTGCTCCATGATTTGTGTCCGCGTTCTTATCCGTGTCAGTCGAAAATCGAACATATGGGAAATGGTAAAGATGCATCCATTGATCCCTTCCGTATCCATGTCTGGTCCGTGTCCGTGAGGAATCACGCAGTGAGCAATTTTTCATGGATACAGATGACCACGGACGCTCTTGTGGGTACCTTGTGACCTACACAGAAAGCCACACATCGTCACAGTTACTGGTATAACTATCGTGATTTTATACAGCTTCCACCATTCCTAAAAACTCCAAACTGACCAGAACAAACTGCTCCTCATCCAATTCTAGCTCCTTTTACAAGTCGTAGTATGCACCGTGATCACTACGCATTTTAAGAATGTCATTAATCCACCACTTATGTTTATTATGTATTCTCATGGCGATGTGAAGGATTATCCCGGCCATAAGGAGAAAATGGTCACGTTCCTTAAGTGCCTGACGCAGCCGCCGCGACATGATGCCTCACTATGACTGGTCAAAACACAGACCTCGTACGTAGTCTTCATGGATATATAAATGTATACAGCATGGATACACTGACACGGAAACGGACGCGGACGCGGATCACGGAGCATAGACAAATGGATGCCCGGTCTAGTAGGAAGCTTCTCAAGCTGGTTACATATGAAGAAGGCTGTAACGTGGATCAGTCGATTCGGAGCATGGCTTAAAGAAAGAAAACCTGCTTCATGGTCCCTGAAGGACAAGGATTTTGAGGTTACAGACGTGGAAGGGGCTGGGAGTGCCATACTTAGGTACCCATCCAGTTTAGGTGCCAAGGTACAGGCTCTTAGAGGACAAGGACATGTGCCCTCAAATAGTTCAATCTACCACTTAGAACAGTATATGCATAATGACAACTTTTTGAGAGTAAGAAGTCACCTTCATATGACACCAGCTGGCAGCAACTGTTGCAAATTCCCTTCATGCTCGTCAGCGGAAAAGTGCAGGTGCGGACTTATTCTTCACTAAAATCCATGGTCTCAGTACCAATTTGAATTCATTTAATTTTTTCTTACAATCCGTATTCCCTCTAGCCCTGTTCCTCACAGAACCCAAATTTCTCCCTCTACTGAAATACAGTATCCTCATTTTGTTTTCCTGGTTACCATCTCCTCACAAACTTCCGTAACAAGGGTGGCACCTGTTGTTATATCAAGCTTGAATTTGCAGTTGACACTGTTTTAAACTTCACTTTAACTAATTTTGATTACTCACTGTATAAGCTAAATCATCTAAATATTACCAATCATATCTGTGTAGTCTATCTCTCCCCAGTGAGTCTTCAGAACCCAGTGTATTTGACTCCATATCCACACGGTTGAGTAACCTTAACCTTACCCTTTGCACCGAAATTACTGTTTTGGGTGATTTTAACGTACATAATGTAGAACGGTTATTGCACTCCTGCCTGGACAGGCGATATGGGTCTAGAGTGCGATTTGTTTGCAGAATCGTTTAATCTCATGCCGTTGGTAAAGCAACCAACCAGAATACCAGATAATCCTGACCATAACGCCCATCTCTTGGATCTATTCCTGACAATTGATCCAGGTCAATAAAAGACAGAAGTACTGCCACCAACTGGATGCTCCGAGCACAATCTCATCAAATGCCTCACTTGTTGGCTCCTCCAATGCTCCTGTTCTGAACCTGTCAGGGTGACCCAATGGCACTTTGATAGGGAAAACTGGGATGGATTTAGAAATTATCTTGCTGACATTCCATGCCAGTCTTTCTTCTCTAGTGATATCAGTTCTACACAGTTCCACATTAATGACTTAATCCTAGCTGGTAGGCTATGGATTTATTCATACCAAGTCAACAGTTCACGAAAAGATCGAAGTCTCCAAAATGGTTTGATAGCAATTGTACCAGAGCAATGGCCCAAAAGTCATTAGCATAAAACTCTTACTTAAAAAATAATCTGAATTACTGTAAATTTAAAATTGCTAGAAACCATGCAAAACCAGTACTGAATCTTCAAAACCAAGCATCAAAACTACTTAACAATGCTAATGACAATAGAATACTTTGGTCAACTTTCAGTTCTTTCAATAATAACTTTAACAAGTCATCACCCATCCCCCACTAAAATCTTCAGACGGGAACATTACAAACGACCCACATGGTAAAGCAAATATCCTTGCCAGTACATTTCCCAGAAATTCTACCTTAGAGGATGTCAGCCAGAACGTCTCTGTACTAAAACTTGACCCTCCCAAAATTGTTCCACATAAAATAGACTAGATACTAAAATCCATCCTAGACAATTTACCAACCAACAAAGCCCCAGGCCCTGATGGAATTCCTCCAATTGTTTTGAAAAAGTGTTCCCCAGAACTTGCCTCTGTTTTAGCTAAATATATATCTACATGCATACGTATTATCTTCATTCCCTAATTCATGGAAAGAAGCCAATATCCACCCAATTCCAAAGAAAGGAAGTTCCTCTGACCCCTCTGATTACAGACCAATAGCTAACACGTCTTTGTCGTCTCTTAGTAAAGTATTTGAAACTGTAATATATAAGCTCAAAGTTAAACACCTTGAATCCAACAACTTAATTAGTGATAGACAATATGGTTTTTGCCACAAAAGATCCACAATTGATATACTCAATCTCCTGACTCAAACTATCCATCAGTCAACTGACCAACGCTGAGAAACTCATGCGGTAGCCCTTGATATTTCTAAAGCTTTCGACAGAGTGTGGTACCGTTCCCTGCTATCCAAACTCCCTTGCTATGGACTAACGTCTTTTGTTCCTCTGCTTTACTCATATCTCAGCGACAGAAACATAGGAGAAAAAGTAGATGATGTATATTCCAATTTCCACTCAGTTAATGCTGGTGTGCCACAAGGATCAGTTCTGGCACCAAACCTATTCCTTGTTCATATTAATGATCTCTTATCTGTCACCCACAATCCCATCCATTCATATGCAGATGACTCAACTCTTCACAGTTCATTCACACTCAAACACCCATTTACAAAGTTGAATATCTCTAACTCTCAACTCAGTGCAGCTATCTCCACAAACCAAGACTTATCTAAGATCACTGAATGGGGACAAAATAACCTTCTCTCATTTAATGCTGGTAAACAAAATATATACAATTTACTAATAAAGAGATATTGCCAGATTCGTATGTTACCTTCAATGAAACTAATATTCCCATCTCCAGTATTGAAATTCTCGGTGTTTCACTTAACAATGCCCTCAGCTGGACTTCTCATGTCTGATCACTTGCTAAAACTGTCTCAAAGAAACTTGGATTATTGTACAGAGTCTGTAACATCTTCAATGATGAGCAGTTAGCTAAGAGTCATGTGCACTCTCAGCTAGAGCCTACTGCTCACTCTTGTGAAATGGATGTGGAGAAGTTGCACTAAAACTAGACAAAATTCAGAACAAAGCTGTTGGAATTATTAATAACTCTGCTGTTACAAATAAACTACCTCCAGTACAAGTAAGAAGGAATGTTGCCTCCCTTGCATTATTTTACAAATACTTTCACGGCGAATGCTCAGATGAAGTTACGCCCATTATGCCACCTCCCCATGCCTTCCCTTATGCTACACAGGCATCTGGTAGTGCTCATCACTGGAATGTCACACAGCCATATTGCAGAACCTCTGCCTATTAGATTCTTTTATTCCCCAAACTGCATCTCTGGAATTTGCTTCCCCAGAGTTGTTTCCCCCCCAAACTTCAACCTACAGCTGTTCCAGTTCAACTATTACAGTTTTTTTATGAATGGAGGATGCCAGTAATTTGGTGTATGGATCATTTTTTAAATATTCATTTGTTATTCTTTCCTCTGTTGTTAAAAAAAAAAAAAAGATGCAGGGCATCCAGTGATACTACCACGATATCATGTTGCAGACCTAATTGTTAGGGAAGCTCACAAGAATACAGGACACGCTGAGCGTGAGCATGTCACAGCAGCTGTCCGGCAATGGTATTGGATATCAAGTTGCAGCCACTGAGTAGCCAAACAACATGAAATTGCATCACTTGTAGAAGCAGAGGACGAAAAGGTTCTCGGCAAACGGCCCAGCTACCTCAGGAGAGAGACACCTAACAAGCCTGCCTTCTTGTATGTGGGGATAGGTTGTTTTGGGCTCTTCCTAGTGAAGAGGGGACGGTCCCAGGAAAAGAGGTACGGCTGTATCTTCACATGCTTAACAGTGCGAGTCGTACACATTGAGCTGAACTCATCTGATGCAAATTCCTTCATAAATGCTTTGGTCAGGTTTATGGCATGGAAAGGAGCTCCTGAAAAGATTCACTTGGACAATGGCACTAACTTTGTTGGGGCTCAACAAAAGATAAGAGAAGCCCTAAATCAGTGGAATGAGTCGACCAAAGTAAAGGATCAGCTTCTCAAACACATCAAGTGGGAGTTCAACCCTCCTGCAGCTTCACATATGGAAAGGATATTGGAGAGTTCAGGACCTGTCATGACAACTGCACTCTGGAATAGAGGATCTCCAATGCAGCAATCCAGGGTGCAAGGATGCCCAGAGCGTCGATCATATTGGGTTGGCAGGCCTGCAGGGGTGAGAAGCAAGAAGCACGTGCTGTCAAGAAGGAATCAGAGGAGTGACCTACCCAACTGGTTCACTGAACTGCATGTAATGTTAGGGTCCCAGTGCGGATGCCTCGTGTTGAAGTCACCCATAAGGAGGCATTAGGGCTGCAGAGGTGTTTGGTAGTTGAGGAACTCCTCGCAAGCCACATCCTGGCATGAGTTATAGTAGACAGCAACTGCCACCCAGCCTGCGGAGAGGCAGAGGTGAACAGCCACGATTTCAAGGACACCCCCAGGAGGGCCGAGTACAGAGAGTTTGGAGCAAGGGATGTCCTTTTGAACTAAGATTGCCAACCCATCACCCATGCCCTGCCGGTCTGTTTAAAAAACTCAGTAGACCTAGACAGACAAACCAAGGTTTAGGGAAAGCCAAGTCTCACAGAGACCCACCAACCCCAGGGTGAGGTCCTGTAACGCCATCTTTAATTCATGAGCCTTGCACAAGAGGGACCACAAATACCAGGAGAGGAATTGAAACAGTGGAGGTGGAGCCATCTATTACAGGACAGTAAAGAGACTAGGCTTGAGAGGAGGGTGATGCAAACATTCAGGAAGAAGACACCAGATTGGTACAGTAAACGCATCATAACTGTGGGAGAGGAAGGAGTCAGGTTCAGGGCCCTGTCAACGGTCGCTGGAGGGGGATGTGGGAGTTGGATGCTCACGGGGCGTTGCTATGCCAAAGGACAAACGCCGGCCCTCGTTGGAGGCGGGGGAAGAACAGGAGTTCCGGGAAGCAGCTGTAGCCTCATTGGCAGCTCACGAGGAAGTCCCAGAGGCCCGAGGTTGGGAGCCTGCTGTGTGGGTGTGGCCCTGGCCAGAAAGGTGAGGGGGCTGAGAACGAGAGGGCTGCCTGCACATGGGTTTGGATTCAGAGATTGGGTGAAGGAGCACTTCTGCCAAAGAGGAAGGGTGGATGGTCACATCAATCCCTCAGGCAGGAAAGAGTCAGCAAGACATTCGTCCTCCAAACACCAGAGCCTGTTACGTGTAACGTCCAAAAAAAGCATGGCCTCCTGCACACGATGGCTCGGGCGATGGGGAGGGCTAGCAAGCCCTGAAGAACTAAGGCCGGGGTGGGGGGTGAGCAACATGAGAGCCAGGGTTCAGGGCCTGGAGCCGGATCCTGACATCCTGGTGGGAAAAGGCAATACCCCTGGCAGCCGCATGAATGGCCATGACCTCCCAGTAGACAGGGCAAGACCGAGACGTAACCATATGGTCCCTGCCACAGTGGACGCACTAGAGGTGCTGCTCGCATCACCATTGGCATCTTGTCAGGAATGATAGCGGCTGCACCTCGAGCACCGGGCCTTGTTCCTACAGGAGACTTCCCCATGAATGTTGAGTTGGCAGTGATAACAGTGGAGGATAAGGAAAGTGTAGACATTGACTGGGTAACTGGAGTGGCCCAGGATGATCCTCTCCAGCAGAGCGCCATGGAATTTCTACTGCACTACCTGGGATGGGACCACTGGACTGTCATGGTGTCGGCGAGAGGCCTCTACAAGATTCCCCGTCTCAGAACCCACATAATGCATTTCCTGCACGATATCAGCTACCCCATACTCTAGGGAGACAGGCCATCGCTTTCCATAAGAAAATTCCCCATCATCCGATGAGGAAGCCCTCCAACATTGCACCACGACCCTAGCAAAGGATGGCAAGGATTCAGGAGGAGTGTCATGTCTGACAAACTAGCCCATGGCACACAGAAACAGAAGGCAACTCTGTGTCCCACGGTCTTGGCATGGCCTTCAACACTACTTTGCCAAAGTACTAGAGTCGATGGTAGAGGAGAGCACCTGAGGGCTGTTGAAGACAGGGGTGTGTCCTTGGTTTGGACCAGGAAGAATACTAAAGACTCGCCTGGGCAAGCAGATGAGGGGGAAGGGGAAATCTGAGGAGACTTATCTGGGTGAACATCACTGGAGCGATCCATCTGCCCACCAGACTGACTCCTGAGCCTCTTGCTGGTGACTGGGCAGGACTCTGGCGGGTCTGCCAGGTCTATAGCCGTATCCCCAGCACCGGGGTCAGTGATAGTGACAGCCGGCTCCTCCATCCCCGAAAGGACAGAAAAACGGCTGACTCACTCCAGAAACTCTTCTCACAAAACCACCGGAAGAGCACAGTGCACATACAGTTAGTAAGGAGATGGGATATAAGGGGAAAAGGAAAGGCAGGGGTAAGGGAAGGAATGTGGAGAGGTAAGGTTGCCCAACATAGTATGTCTGACCAAAACAAGCTCTCAACGAGAAGTCGTTCATAACTGATCCCAACAATCATCTGGTCAAGCAACAGCTGGTTTTGCGGACTGCTTGTCAAGGAATCAAAGTTGCAATGCTCTATCAGCTCCTTCAAAGCAACTAAATACTGTGGAACACCCTCACCTTGTCTTCTATGTCTCTTGCGAAATTTCAGCCTAGCTACAATCTCTGATAACTTTGGTTCATAATGCTTTGTTAATAATTCACACTATTCATCAAACTTCATATCACCCGGTGTCTTAGGTCTGCACAAATTCCTCAACAGTCTGTAAGTCTTTGCTCCAACAATAGCAAGCAACAAAGACCTCTTCTTTGCTTCCTCTTTGTCATTGGCTAAATAATAATGCTATAGTCTCTCTTTATACTCTGCCTGTGGCTCCACTTCAGGGGCAAATGGATATACTTGTCCAGTTGGAGCCATTTTAAGCAAAAACAGATTTAACTTAGCTTTAACTGTTGGTCATACCAGCACCGCCAAATCCAGAACTTCCCAGCGTCCTGTTCCCTTCATCGACCGGCGAGGGCAAGCACGAACTTTCAGTTCAATTACTTGCCACTGTCTTGCTTGCCATCTTGCTTTTTTGCTAGTTTCATCCTCGTCGCCACTTCGTAATATCTTGAGTGTGTGCGTTGTGCAAGGAGTTCCAATAAAACATGCCTCGGGTTCAGAAGGAAGTCCCTTCTCGAGCTGCTTACAAGACGCTGGGCATACCGATAACTCAAACAGTGCCGTCACAATAACACACACAAGTAATTGATTCATTCCTTATCTGAATTTATTTCAGAGGAAAAAAAGGCCAAAACTGGAAGGAATAAGCAGGAATAGACCTTAACTCTTCACTCCGAGGGCGTACTTTTTGTTCTTACAACCATCAGAATATTACATTCAGCCCAGCAAAAGACATCAGGTCGTGAAAAGGGTTGTGAGTTTCTGACCTCGCCACTACGAATCAGTGGCCTGTCCAAAACTTAATACAAACGTCTAGAGGTAGTAAGAATAAAATAAATGCCACCACACTGAAGGAGTCAAACAGAATACTAAAACAAGGAAAACACAAAGCACCAAGGAACAGCTTAGGGCATTAAGGGCAAACGACACAAAATCTGCATCACAAGACACAACACAGCAGGAGGAAATAGGCTATTCCCAGAGTAAATTATTCTTTTTCACAGACAAACATTTCCAAGCCTTACAAAGAAAATCAGCTAGGACTCGCATAACTTTGGTGAAAATGATGATACGATATATTTCCAGACAATTATCATTCCCATACCCTACCCCTTCCGCGAATCTTAAAACCTCTTCACTGCGATGATGCAGGTATATTTCATGCTATTCTTGTTCCCCCACGTGACTTTATTAGGTTTGGGAGAGACTATTCAAACTAGGATACTTAAATATATTCTTCAATTATCCTTTCAATACAAGAGGCCGTTTCTAAGGTGAAATTCGTCCGAAAGAAAAAATCGATTCAAAAGTTAAATACAGTATGTAGTCCTACGTACTACATTTTCGATCACATCCACGGGAGAAACGCTGCATAAAACCCAAGATTATATCTGCAGCTTGCGATGAATTTAATATTTTTAACCTTGCTTAAATATAGGATCTATTAACAGAATTTACTATTTGATCATCGTACTGAACAAGTTGGCGAAAATCATATAGATTCTCTGCAAAAGGAACCAGCTTTCACAGTAACACATTTAATCCAGCGATGTGTTTTATTATTACTGCTACTTCCGTATAATTTCATTCAACTGAGGAAGGACCGTAAGTACTGAAGGGGTAAATGAAAGCTATATTTAACCTCTCTAGTTCGAAAAAATTCTCCAAAGCTCAGTTACTCTGTCTGGATACAGCAAGAATCTAACGAAAAGGCAACGCTATGCTGCTGCAACCCTTCATTTGACCAAGCACATACCGTCCCCCCCCCCCATCTCCAGCACATTTAAGCAAGAGCATATCGGCCCCCCCCCCATCTTTTCTTTTAAAAGTGGGCGTTAAGCCCGTCACGCAACAGTACAAACCGCCACGAATTAGAATGACTTGCAAAAAAAAATTCAGATATTTACGGTTTGCCCAAAATTCGCCTCTATTCATCTCTTGATTCAGGAGAGTCGTGGGTGTGTCCGACGGGTGTCTGGGTCGCGGCCAAGTTCGGAAAAAAAATATGAGGCTCCTTATTTTTTAGCCGAATGTTCGTGGGGGAAAAAAAAAAAAAAAGTTAATTTTTTTCGTCCTGGATTCGGGTAACGTTCGTCTGACGTTCGTGTGATTTGTTTGGGGATCTGTCGTGATTCAGCTCAGTTCGGCCAGTTTATCTTTGACCTAACTGAACACTCTATTGCCAGACGCCTCAATTCCGTTTGGGGTGGCCACAAACAAATCGCCACCAAGTCGCACTGTCCCCCGCCATTTCACGGCCCTGCTCCCAACTCACACCCCCCTCTCTCATATACCTCTCCACCCCATCCCTCCATCTCATCCTCGGCCTCCCCCTCCCTCTTCCCCCCTCCACCTAACTCACATACACTCTCTTCGTCAGTCTTTCACCTTCCATCCTCTCCACATTGCCAAACCACCTCAGTGTGTTCCTCATAACGCTTCCTATCACATCCACATCAACACCACAACGCTCCTTTATATACTCATTCGTCAGCCTGTCTCTCCATGTGACTCCACAGGCTCCCGTTAAATAACTCATTTCCACTGCTCTCACTCTTGACTTGTGTCCTTCCAACAACGTCCAAGCTTCACTTCCGTACGTTAGAGTTGGTATCACAATACTGTCATGTAGTAACTTTTTCACTTCCATGCTCACTTCCCTGTTTCTTATCACTGCTTTCAAAGAACTGAACACGAGTCACACAAATATCACTCGAATTACATCAGAATGCCAAACGAACTGAAGCCGATTATTCATGCGAGTCTTAACCCCGGCCACATTCAGGACGAATGTCGTCTGAATGGCACTTAACTTGCTCACGAATCACACAATTAGCACATGAATTGGGCCAGTCTGGCAACCGAACTGAAACTGATTAATCGAGTAAGCTTTCCCTGTAGGACGAATTCCGTCCAAATTGCACTCAACGTGCACACGAATCACACAATTAGCACTGGAACTGCAACGGACTAGCACACGAACCGAATCCGATTATTCATGTAAGTATCCCTTTAACTATATGGTAGGATGAATACCGTCCGAACTGCGCTCAACTTGCACATAAAACACACGAAGTCCACACGTGACGCACTCCACTTGCGCGCGATTACCTCGAATTTGGCGCGCATCCACAGAAGTTGTGCTGTTGCCTCCTCCTCCATCGTCTCCTAAGTAACAGTAGGCAAGGTAAAGAGAATATAAGGTAGTTTCACACCGGGGGGACTGGGAGCAAAAATGTGTCTTAGTCTGCGCATGACGTCACAGATAATCCAGACTAAGGGTCTCCGCTTGGTAGTCAGGCCAGTCCTCTTCTGTGATATGAGCTCCCTGGCTTACATGGATTACTTTTATTTCCATCCTAAACTGCATGCAGAGCAATGAAAAGGTTAATGCTATGTTTTTAAGATATAAAATATATCTTGAAGAAGAACTATCTGTTTTCAGAGAATACAGGAATGTTGTATACTGGGTCACACAGACACAGATCCGATGTCACAGATGCCTGTAAGCCAGCTGATTATGAGAAAAACAACTGAAAATATTGACAGCGATCACTTGTTGAGAGTATAGCAACACCAAACACCTATCAACTGATCCGGAAATCGTCAATTTACATTGGTATACCATTACATTCATTTACTTTCATGCTCCCATTCTCTCTTTCTCTCTTATTTTCCTTGACGTCACACCCCCTGCACGAGCCGGGGACGGTGAACCTACCTCTCATATTCTCTTTACCTTGACAGCAGGTGGTACAGACTCAGCAGATTATCGTTAAATTTGATGCGAGTGTAGAGGGCTGAGACCTTGGCAGTTTCGTTGTAAGCAGGCGCGTAACTAGCTTCCAAAAGTTGGGGGGGACAATAACGATATTAGGTCTGCTAGCTGTGGCAAGCGAAGCGACCCTGCAAAGCCCCCCTCCCCTCCGAAAAAATTATGAGGTTTGACTAATTTCAGAGACGTTTTTGAGGCCATATGGGATAGGTATTTGGTCATATATTAAGGTCAGTGTTAAGTACTTAAACTCATTGGCTAATCTAACTTATCAGTGAATTGTTCAAGTAGCCCGATTTTAATCATAAGCACATGCAAAAAAAAAAAAAAAAGAAAGAACATCAGTATTAATATTTATCAAATGTAACGACCACCTTCGACTAATGTTTGTCAATGTGTGTGTGTGTTCGTGAGGAATTCATGTAAAGTTCGTGTTGAATTCGTTTGTTATCGTATATTGTTCTGACTAAGTTCGTGTGATTCTTACGGCTATCGTGTGGCGATTGTGTGGAGTTCATGGGCATTGTGTGGGGTTCATGTTGATGATTCTTCGTGGCCAGTTCGGTCAATGAATTGCAAATTCCGAGAAAAGTGCAACTCATCCTAATTCGTGCGGGTTCGTGCTGTCATGTGACACGGGCTTAAGGAGAACGCCTTGAGGACACATAACTTGGGCCCTCTAGATTCCCTGCACAGGTCACACTGAAATCTCTGGATTTTTTCTTAACACTTCATAATAATAATAATAATAAAAAAAAAAAAACTACTTAAAACACAGCATTCCACCTATCAAAAAGGACCAGCAGACCATAAAACACATAACTATGTGAAATTTCATGACTCTATAGTCTGAGTTCTGGCCTGGAAACAAAATCTCTATGCCTGGCCAGCCGCCCATTTCTACAGACAGACACCTATTGAACCCAGTGAAAACAACACCCTCCCCTGACTTTGTTAAGTGGAAGGTAAAAAACTGTCTGTTGGTGGCAAGAATGAGGTGAAAAGACGTCATCGTACTAAAACATTAAATAGAAAATACCCAAATCCCTTCACTAATAAAAGTCTCCCCTAAGCAGGCACATAGCCAGACTTTTTGAAGGGGGGGAGGTCTTTCCTGCTGAATCTGGACTTGCATAGTAGCTGGCTGGTCAAAGGTCTGCTGCATGCATGCTATGTATGTGTATGCATAAGCGATGTTGAGAAGCAGCACAAAACTTCTGAACAACAGAGAGTGACTCTTTTTGCACTGATATTAAAAAAACAGGCCGTGAGAAAGTTAACCTTTAGGCAGGTGTGGGGGTCGTCTGACCCTCTCGACCCTCACCTTGGCTAGGGGCCTGCAGTTACATGCTCTGTCCGCCAGTACCAAAAATAAAGCAGGACATCATGGTACTTAAGGGGTTAACATGAGGTTTAGTCTTTGCTTTGTAGCAACAATACATTAACTGGAAAACACTCAGAGAACGCATACCTCCTCCAATGCTGTATCCGGATCTGCCCCCAGATTTAATCAATTCTTTCTTGGCCCACTCTTCCACAAAATTTCATTGAAATTCATTGAGAACTTTTGGAGATACTGTGCAGTAGGATCCGGATCCAGATCCAGATCCCCCACAAAATTTAAAGAATTCTTTCTTGGCCCATGGCCCACCCTTCTACAAAATTTTATTGAAATTCACTGAGAACTTTTGGAGATACTGTTCGGTAGGATCTGGTCCTGGATCCGGATCTGCCCCAAAATTTATTCAATTTTTTCTTGGCCCATGGCCCACCCTTTCACAAAATTTCATTGACGTTCACTGAAAACTTTTGAAGATATGGCGTGAACACACAACAAAAAATTCCCCATAACAACCAAAATCTAATTGATTGTTCGCTGGGCCATACCCTACCCCTCCAAAAGAATTTCAGCAAAATCAGTTCATAACTTTTTGAGTAATCCTACTAACAGACAGACGGACAAACAGACAAACCAACCAAAACCGGTAAAAACATATAACTCCTGGCGGAGGTAAATAAAGAAGTTCTCGTATAAAATGGGCTAATATGTTATTTTCCAGCTTTCATACCTTATTTTCTCATATTATTTACTCACCACACCATACCACCTCACCTGTCACACCACTTACAACTTTCATATTCCCTAATTAACCTTTTTACTGTCGTAGATGACCTACCATTTATGCACAATTTCTTCTTTCTTCTGATTAGTTGATTTCTTATTCGACATCTCCAGCTTTATCATTCTTAACCCACGGCGTCCTGTCAACATGAATTAACGTCCACACGTTTTGTCAATGCCAATCCCGTCGACGTACATAAACGCGAATCAATTGCAAGGTCCCTAATTTACACAATTTTCAATTTTCACGAGTGATTTTTGGTACGTATACACGGGACACCTTCCTCTACAAGATGCTAGGCAGGGACAATGCCTTACCCAGCATGACCTCCACCCCCCTGCACGACATTGTCTCAGCAATTCACCTGTTATCTGTGACCTGGCCAGTAAAGCCATGTCATGCCACTGTACAAAATTCAGGGCCAGAGTGATTCCCCAATCAATGACAATGTGGGGAACAAACTTTACATGGCATTAGAGGAAGAAACAGTCAGAAATGATGATCAGGTAATGTGGCAAAAAAAGGTCAGGTATGGTGATGAGTTAGTGAGTGAAACAATGCTTATAATGCCTATATTACTGTTTGAAAACCAATATACTCTCGTATTACATATAAATTCGTACCAAGTAAATAAATAAATACCGTTTATGAGTGGTGTGAAATAGTTATCCTCCCATAGAACTCGTTTTCTTTAGTGCCAGCCTGTTAGAAAACCCAGTCAGGTAAGGAGGTACTGCTACCTGGATCGAGTATTTTAAACCTCAGGTGAGCGATTTCTCTATGAATTTTCGATGTTTCTCACCAAAAGCGGAGGTTTGAGCCAAAAAAAAAAATTCAAAAATGGTTGGGATTGGGGGGAGTCAGTGGTGGAAAAGTGGTCGGGATTGGGGGGAGTCAGTGGTGGAAAAGTGGTCGGGATGGGGCGGGTTAAGGGTATGTATTCTCATACTCTTTACGTCGATATCTTCAAAGAGCAGTCACTATCCCTTTCCCAGGCAATGAGGGCACTTTTGGTTGTACTGTGGTTATTGCAAGACTCTGTGATCAATGAAAACAATCCGTGGCAAGTGAAGGGTCAATTTTTTTTTTTTTTTTTGTCCTCTTCATACTTGTCACCTGCTATATCGTTCCTCACTCTTTCCAAAATATAATTTTTTCACATCCTCTGAAATACATACTCGGTAGGGCTACATAGTTATAAATGTACTCTCCTATTACACACAAAAACCACTCAAATTTCATCAACAATGTTTGTTTTGCAGGACTTCCACACACACGCAGGACACTGGGAGTCTATCCCCTCAAAGACCAGGGTGTTACAGATTCCTTAATGATGCTCAAATTAATAGCTGGCAGCAGGATATTATCAATATATTCTCCTTCCACCACTTTTTTTTTTTTTTTTTTTTTTTTTTTTTTTTTTTTTATGTGTCCGACTCTGGGCATAGGCTTCTACAACAATACAAACACCTTTCTTTGCTTTCCTTTTCTTCACCCACTCTAGAACGCACGCTCAGTCCTTACTTCCCATTCTCACACACATTTGTCCTTCCAGTTGGTATGAGTCAGCCTGTATGTGTCCGATTTTGCATTTTCAAGCACCTGTCAATCCTCCTACCTTTTCTCTCATTGTCTGTTTTTCTAAAGTTCCCAGTTGACATCCACAGCCACTCAGTCCGGCTCATGGTCAACTGCTGGTCTGTCCGATTCCAAGGTCATTCGTTCGTTTTTAAAAGTTACTTCTACTACTACTATTACTACTGCTTCTACTACTACTACTATTATAATGATGATGATGATGATGATGATGCAGGACAGATATACTGTAGATAATGCTGACTGAGCCGTCCCTGCAATACACGAGAAATCGCTTGACGGAGTGGATGAAAAGCGTTATATATGGACCATTCTCTGCTCTAGCTTTGTACAAGAGACATGTACGCATAGTACTCTCAGGCTGAACTTAGACCTTGTAAATACTGTATGGCTGAGTCACCAGCCTGGGAGTGTTGCGTATGGCCAGCTACCGGGCTTTTGGCCCCATGCCACTCCCATGGCAGTAACCTCCCAGGGACGAAGATCACATCCTCGAACACATAATTACAGTAGCTCAGTTCGTTACAGACAGGAGCATCTTTCCTGCAAAAATTTGCGGGACTACCTAAATAACCTTTCTATCACAAAATGTTTACAAATACCATTACTGAACTCCCAATGACTTATTATGACCAAAAAGTCGGAAAGTAAAATACTTTCGCATATTTTCGCGTGGACATCGCGATTTTTTACAACTTTGCACCATTCTGTTGCCAAAATTTTTGTTTCGTATTTTTTTGACACTCCCTAGACTTATGCCAAAAAAAATTAGGTCCATATCTATTGCCGTTCTCGTGAAAGAAACGAATAAAAGCACAGACAAATATTTTTCAAGTGTCTTGATTTCAAATATTTCGCTCTGTCGCGTCGCGTGGGATCGTCATTTCTTTTAGGTATTTTTCGGACACTCCCTGGGCTTACCCCGACCTAATGCAAAAACAACTAGAAAGCAGTTTGTGATGGCATACATCTGCCAGTGCCATTGCAGGACCTGGATCCGCAACCGGATCTGTTCCCAAATTTAATCAATTCTTTCTTGGCCCATGGTCCACCCTTTCACAGAATTTCACTGAAATTCACTGAGAACTTTCGGAGCAAGCGGACAAACAAACAAACACACAAACATAAGTGAATACATACTTCCTCCAACATCGTTGGCGGAGGTAATCTGATTGATATCTATTACACTTCTCGTGAAAGAAAGGAACAAAGGCACAAACTGACACACACACATAAACAGCTCGACTTAGGTATGTAAATGAAAGCAACATCACATGAGAACGTGATGGAAACGTTACAATATATATATATATATATATATATATATATATATATATATATATATATATATATATATATATATATATATATATATATTTTTGTGGTAGGTGGGGGCACTCACCATCCACTCACTCAATGTAGCGCTGCTCTCGGATGTCTGCCCTGTCCTCTCCTCCATCCTTCTTTCCTTCCATCTTCTTATATCTTTCTTTCCTTCATTCTTTCCTCGTCCTTCTGCCTACGGGTGACTTTATACTCCCTCTTCTGTCTTTTATTCCTTCATTCTTTCCTCTTCCTTCTGCCTATGGGAGACTCTACAGTACACTGAGTGACAAGCCAAATGGTTTCCTATACACCAGGAAATTATTTGCTACGCTGGGTGGTAACCATATAACAAAATTTTGGGGCTTGGTGGTTTAGTGGGTAGTTATTGTGCTCCAATCGGATTGAGCTGGTGAAGGTTTATATCCAAGGGATGGTTGGGGTTGATTGCTCACGTAATGCCACTCAGGGATGAGTGAGGTTGGTCACTGTCATCTTAAATGTCAGGACCAACTGCTTAGCCCCGGGCTCCTACGCTCCTCATGGGGCAACGTAGGATTGGATGATGGATGGATATATATATATATATATATATATATATATATATATATATATATATATATATATATATATATATATATATATATATATATATATATATGATTTAGAGAAAGCGTACGATAGAATTATTGATAGGGAGGCTTTGTGGACTGTTTTAAGATTGTATGGACTTGATTGTAGGTTATTGAAAGGGGTGAAAAGTTTTTATGTAAATAGTAGAGCGTGTGTAAGAGTGGGAAATGCTGTGAGTGATTGGTTTCCCGTGAGAGTGGGGCTGCGACAGGGATGTGTGATGTCGCTTTGGTTGTTTAATATTTATATGGATTGTGTTGTAAGGGAGGTGAATGCAAGAGTTTTAGGTGGAGGTCTGAGTCTGGTAAATGTTGATGGTGGAGAATGGAATCTGAAGCAGCTGCTGTTTGCAGATGATACTGCACTGACAGAAATAAATAGAGAGAAATTATGAATGAATAAATGATGATGCAGCCCTGAGGGGATATTCTCCCGCATTCAGTCTGATCAGCCAGTCAGGTCAGGTGCGGGTAAGGGGATGGGTTTATTATGATGTGGCAGGGGTAAACCAGCTCTGCTGTCGGGCCCTGCTGTGAATGTCACTGATTGCACTGCGCAGTTGACCCTTGTGCGGTGTGGTGCGGTAAGAATCTGCCCCTTCTCCCCTTTGGGGCTAAGATGCGAATGAATGTGTTTGATTGGATGAGTAAATGGGGAGTGTGTCGTCCTGTCTCGGCTACCTCCCTTTCCTTGGGGGAAGCAGTCTAGGTATATTGATATATATATATATATATATATATATATATATATATATATATACTTTATACTGTATATACATATATATATATACATAATATATATATATATATATATATATACAGTACATATACATACTTTATATATATATATATATATATATATATATATATATATATATATATATATATATATATGTATGTGAGTGAGGTGGAGGGTGGAAGAGGGAGGGGGAGACCGAGGATGAGATGGAGGGATGGAGAGGAGAGGTATATGAGAGAGGGGGTGTGAGTTGGGAGCAGGGTAGTGAAATGGCGGGGGACAGGGCGACTTGGAGGCGATTTGTTTGTGGCCACCCCAAACGGGATTGAGGCGTCTGGCAATAGATAGATAGATATATATATATATATATATATATATATATATATATATATATATATATATATATATATATATATATATATATATATATATATATATATATTAATGTGTCCGACGTCTGGGCAAAGGCTTCAGGCCTGTCCCCAAGGCCGAGTAATCCTCCTACATCTCCATATGTAACCACTACGGCGCTATCACCCACCGTCCATACTGAATACATGGTAGGGCTGTCTCATACAGGACTGGTGTATTGGTATTTGCCAGGGTATTATTACATGTCGGCGGGTCTTCTGGTAGATCAGTAAAGTCTGATTTTATTACATTCAAATCGATAAACCGTTCGCTGGCCCAGCAGGGATTTGAACCGGAGTCCATTAGGACAGCCCTCCTCTCTACTGTTTGGGCCACTGCCTCCCCCAACCATATGAGAATATATAGTGTGGAGGACTTCAGTTTGGAGTGATTAACATTTTATGACCGAATGCACTTCCTGATGTCTACCAATGATCCTTGGGTGGACTCGAACCTCCGACCTTTCGGCCAGAGCGGAGCGCTCAAACACACTGAGCCACGGCTGCTATAGATACCGTACGTACTGTATATGAAAGCAAAATCACGTGAGAATGCGATGAAAATACTTTTTTTTTTTTTTTTCTCTCTCTCTCTCTCTAGATAGATAGATAGACAGATACAGATAGATACATAGAGATAGATACAGACAGACAGATGGATAGATAGTTAGATAGATAAACAGATGGACAGAATTATATATATATATATATATACAATTTGTGGTAGGTGGAGGCGCTCACCATCCACTCACTCGATGTAGTGCTGCTTTGGGTGTCTGCCCTTTCCTCTCTTCCTTCTTTCCTCTTGTCTTTCATTCCTTCATTCTTTCCTCTTCCCTCTGCCTATGGGTGTCTGTACACTTACTGACAAGCCAAATGGTATCCTGTACACCAGGAAACCATTTACTACGCTTGGTGGTAACCATAACACCAAATTATGGCGCCTGGTTGTTTAGTGGGTAATTAAGGCGCTCCAATCAGATTGAACCGATGCAGGTTTATATCCAAGGGATGGCTCGGGTTTATTGTTCACGTAATGTCACTCAGGGATGAGTGAGGCTAGTCACTCTCATCTTAAAAGTCAGGACCAACTTGCCTAGCCCCGGCCTCCTACGCTCCTCATGGGGCAACATAGGATTGGATGATATATATATATATATATATTCGTTCAGGACATGAACGATCTATTATTAGCATGCGACTTTTTTTTTTAGCTGCCTTCACAACACTGCCACCGACAGAAGCTACTTGTATTCACGCCTCGTAACGATTTACCAACGCTAAATGTGAAGAGTTCATCAGTATGGTAAAAGCAAGAACGCTTCATCACCAACAAACATTCCCTCGGTATAACATCCATTGGGTTCAACATATAGCTGTTTCATCCATTTAGCTGTACCATCCCTATGACTGTACCATCCCTTCGGCTGTACCATCCCTTTTGTTGTACCATCTCTATGACTGTACCATCCCTTTGGATATCCCCATGGCAGTACCATCCTTTTGGCTGTACTATCCCTTTGGCATAACCATCCTCTTGGATGTATTATCCCTTTGGCAATGCCAACCCATTGGCAGTACCATCCCTTTGCCTGTACCATCCACTTAGCATTATTATTCCTTTGGCAGTACAATCCCTTTGACTGTACCATTCCTTTGGTAGTACCATGCCTTTGCCAGTACTATCCTTTTGACTGTACCGTTCATTTTGCTGTGCGTCTTACCGCGGCAGGAGCACCAACCTTAGTGGAGACCTCCTTGATCCTGGTGTGCTCTGCGATGTAGTTGACACACCAGCACGTACGGTGGACCTCTGGCGAGCAGTGTGGCAGGGTGTGCTGGAAGGGGCGGAACGTGGGGCTCTTGTCGGGATCGTCCAGGGTGTAGGTGTCTTCCAACAGGGTGGTGGTGGGACCCCCGTGGATGTTAGTCGACCCGTGGATTCGGCACGTCGTGGAGAAGGGCCCGTCCGTCATCCTGTAGTATCGGGGACTTATGCTGATGTGGCAGTGCATTCTATGTGGCTGTGGTATTATTGATTCTTAAGTGGTTGTGGTATTATTAGTATATATCTGGCTGTAGTATTAGTGATTCTTATAGGTCTATGGGATTTGACATTGAATTATGATGTGGCTGTGGTACTGGATCCTTATGTGGCTGTGGTGTTGGATGTTTATGTGGCTGTGGTACTGGATCCTTATGTGGCTGTTGTACTGCATCCTTATGTGGCTGTGGTGTTGGATGTTTATGTGGCTGTGGTACTGGATCCTTATGTGGCTGTTGTACTGGATCCTTATGTGGCTGTGGTATTGGATCTTTATGTGGCTGTGGTATTGGATCTTCATGTGGCCGTGTTATTGGATCTTTATGTGGCTGTGGTGTTGGATCTTTATGTGGCTGTGGTGTTGGATCTTTATGTGGCTGTGGTGTTGGATCTTTATGTGGCTGTGGTGTTGGATCTTTATGTGGCTGTGGTGTTGGATCTTTATGTGGCTGTGGTGTTGGATCTTTATGTGGCTGTGGTGTTGGATCTTTATGTGGCTGTGGTGTTGGATCTTTATGTGGCTGTGGTGTTGGATCTTCATGTGGCTGTGGTGTTGGATCTTTATGTGGCTGTGGCACTGGATCCTGACGTGGCTGTGGTGTTGGATCCTGATGTGACTGTGATACTGGAGTCCTATGTGACTGTGGTATTGGATTCTTTTTTGAATGTGGAATAGAGTCTTCTGTGGCTGTGCTGCTGGATTCTCATATGTTTGTGGTACTGGAGTCTTATGTGGCTGTGGTTTTGAATTCTCACGTGGCTGTGGTACTGGAGTCTTATGCAACTACAGTATATGATTCTATGCGGCTGTGGTATAGGATTCTTTTGTGGCGGTGGTAGTAAGCTATTGTGTGGCATTGGTAGGGGAATTTCACGTGGCTGTGGTATTAAACTGCTGCGGTCTTATGTGACTGTGGCTCTAAGCTGCAGTGTGGACGCGATATTGCATCGTTTCATGGCTATGGTACTGGATTCTCATGTGACTGTGGTACTAGGAGTCTATGTGGTGGTAGTATTACACTATTATGTGGCTGTGGTATTAAAGTCTTATTTGGCTGTGTTTGTTCTTCGACAAATTAGTACTGGTAATTAGATTTTGGTTTAGTGTACCCCCTCAACACGATGACGTACTTTCCATTTTAAACTACCACGCATAAGCAGGTAAGTTACAATTCTGCCATACCACCAGACGATTTTTCTGAACCTAAGGAGGCTCTCTAGCGGTGAGAGGGGGCTAATGAAGGCAATACATGACTCCTCCAGTTCGAAAAGTCTCACACAAGTTAAAAATACCTGACTGTAGATAACACGATTAAAAAAAAATCACGTCATCGTGGTGAAAAGATTGACGATTGTGGTGCTGGTGAAAATCTAGATATCATAATTAGGTACTGGGATCTATGGAAGGAACTATTGCAATGAACAATAAACTTATTTCAGTAAAATGCCTTAGGAGAAGAAATCAGCAAAATCTGGCAAACTGATGTGATATGAAATATAGGAACTGTATACATTAAAACGAGACGTATATAATGATAATCAACCACCATGCACTAGTAGAGGCTGTACTAGAAAAAAAACAAGTATATATCCAGTTAAAAAAAAATGTCAACAGGGAGATTTACTTACTTTGTATTGGTTGTACAAATAGGTGGAAGTGAAAAGAAACTGAAAGAAGTTGAATCGCTCATTAGGGTAACCTGTTTAGGAAGGAAGTGCTTGCTGCAGTAAGATGGATGTAGAAACTGAGAACAGAAGAAACGAAGGAAATAACAGGATGAAAGAATAGTGGACGAAGGTAATGTGCCTCCGGATCCACTTATGGTGTCGTATTCTGAGAGGTTTTTGAAGATTTCGTAACGCCTCTTCCTCAGCGATATATTCTGCACATTACACCTTAAAATCCTCTTGTATATAATTGACTAAAAATATGTTATTAAAACGATATGAACTATAAGCAAGTGGATGCTAAGTTGTTATATGTAAAATAAGTTTGTGAGAAAGAGGTACTAAGTCTCCTTTGCCATCCAGAATACCAGGTACAGGAAACGGAAGGAAGGAAAGAAGAAAGACGGAAGAAAGGATGGAAGGAAGAAAGAAAGAAAGGAAAGAGGAGGGAAGTAAGGAAAGGATTACAGCACTCACTGAGAAAAGTCTGTGGGGGTCATACCTATGGCGTATATAGATTAAAGTGTTTTTCGATCTAGGTATAATAGACGTAGGAGCCGGCCGACTGACTGGAGGAAAGGAAGGAAGGAAGGAAGGAAGGAAGGGAGAGAAGGATCATATCAAATACAGAGAAAAAGCTGTCCAGCTCCCCACTTTTGTTGTACTTAAGTTATTGGTTCGAATGCTCGCTGATAGGGTGAGAGGATATATAGCTTAGCTTATAAGCCAGAGGGAAGATATGAAGGAATAGGCGAAGGATGGAAAGGAAGGATATGAGAGGAAGGAAGGGAGAGGAAGGAAGGAAGGAAGGAAGGAAGGATGGCAGGGTCACACCACTCACGGAGAAAAGTCGGATGGCCCCCTTCGAGTGTCGTAGGCGAGGTCCGGGTGTTTGTAGAGGGAGTCGTCGTAGTGTGGGGGGCGGTAGAAGCTGTCCTGCATCTCGTGCCCGTTGCACGTCCGGATCATCACGCGGTTCGGCTCCATAAACACGCTGGGGGCACGGCCGGAGCGGGGGTTAGGAGGGGACGGGGAAGGGGAGTAAAATCGGCAGGAGACGAGGTTACGAAAGGGAGTCAGAGGGAGGTAGGTTGGTTTTATGAGAGGGAGGGGGTGTTAGGAGGGTGAGTGAACCCTCAGACCTGCGGGAGGTTTTCAGCTGCTAGTGTAACTGACTAGTGATAGTCAGAGTAAAATTAGGTAAGTAGTGCCCAAAGTTTAAGGGTTAGATCGAGATAGCTTCTTAAGCCTCAGGCCTCTGGATGTTTCCCAGCAGTGAGTATAATCGTCTGGCGTTAGCCTGGGTAAAGACTTATAAGTTACTCCCCGAGGTTTATGGGTTTAAGTGATGAGAGGGAGTTAGAGGCCAGAGGGAGCTGGAAGGGAGGAAAGGGAGTTGGGAGGGGAGAAGGGAAACCTAGGAGGGGGGGATTTAGAATGGGGAGAAATTTAAGAAAGAAGGGGAATTAGAAAGGCAGAAGAAGTTAGGAGAGGGGGAAAGTGGATTAAAGGAGACAAAGGGAGCTACAAGAGGACAGAGAGTTAAAGGGAGATAGAGCTGGAACGAAGGAAAGCATACCAGGAAGAATAAAAGGGAAGAGGAGTTATGAGGGACAGGGTAGGATATGAAACTGGGAGGGTGAAGGGAGAATCAAAGGTGGGAGGGGAGTTGGAAGGGTGAAAGGGAGTTGGAAGGGGAGTAGGGTGTCAGGATTGAGGAAAGGAGACAGAAAAAACGGGCGGGGTGAGGGGAGGGTGATAGATGAAGGAAGAAACTGGATGAGATAGAGTGAAAGTGAAAGAGACGCAAGCAGCAAGAAGAGATAAACAAGGATGGACAGAGAACGAGGAAGGTTCGAGAGAGGAAAGCAAAGACACTGAAGGCGCAAGAGGGACTGGGTTGGGGTATAATAATTGAAATAAAAGTAAAAAATAAAAACAGTAAAAGGGAAAGATCAAGACCCCGAGCTAATATAAGACAGAACACATGTCACAAGGAAGGAATATTATAACCAATGGACAGTTAATGTGAGGCTACTGGCGTCCTTGCCCTCGCACCCCATCTGAAGGACCTAGTTTGGGCAGTGGAGGGGACGGCGGCGAGGTGCTAAGTAGGCCGCTCCACTAAACTACACGGCAGGCAGTTGGCTTGGCGGGAAGCTCGTGCAAGCAGAACTGATTGTATTACCATGGTATAAGTCCCCATGATGATAAAATAACAATGCAAGGTATCAAATGACTCACTTCATGGCAAAACTGACTGTGTATAATCATGGTTCCAGTTCCCATGATGGGAAACCAGCAATGGAAGGTCATATAAGTAAAACTGTATAACTACGTGTGCTTTGAAGACAAGAGCGTGACCCAATATTCCCACTTCCAGAAACATATGAACGAGTTACTTAATATGTACACAAAAATATTATTTCTTGGCAGTGTATAGTGCATCTGCATTATGCTGAACCAGTCGCCATGTTTCTGTAGGTGTACCTGCAACCGCACCCTGACCTGTGAGAGGGTCCATTAAATTGGGAATTATGGCGTGCAAGTACAGGATAAGCTCATGTTTGTGAGATTAAAGAGTCGTATGCTGAAGCCTTAAATCGTTACGGGGAAGATAAGCCCCAGTTTTCGACGATAAGTTCTGCAGCACATGATGGACCAGTCGCCCTTTCGGTCTACCATTACGACTGCACTGCCATGTGGGATGTGGGCTGATTATACCTAATAATCACAGGTCTGCTATAAGAAGATCGTCAAAAATCGAGGGCTTGCCTTCCATCTGACGCTTTAATGTTTAAGCATCGGGCCGTAAGACTGCGTTCCCCAGCAGATAGCAAAGGCATGAGGTTAGGGGGCGCTGTGAGGGCGAGATGAGTTGTGCACTCACACGCAGCGCGAGGGGTAGTTGGTAAAGCATCACCAGGTTAATTACTGTATTGCGGCCGTATTCTAGGTGACGTTGAAGGCTTCGTAGCACCTTGCCCTTAACAATTTATGATGAATATTACGTCCTGACATTTTCTTGTATGTTATTATATCAATTTAATATGGACACAGTGTTCAGTGATAACATACAAGTGGATGCTGAGGTGTGATGTGTGCAGAATAAACTGCTAGGGAAGATATGTTATAAAATTTCCAGTCACTTAGAATACGACCCTTAATGTTAAAAATTGATGCCAAAAGATAAGCGTCAAGAGACCGACTGGCACAAGGATGCAGGAACTAAACGGAAAAACATTTCACAATATGTCGTATCTTAGCGACATACAGTTTTCTTAATAATATCAGAAATCGATTGAATGACAGCGAATCTAACTAAGAAAACTAGTAAAATGCAACAGTGTCATGAAACATTCGATGCTTCATTATAATCATGCTTGTAATTATATTGCTGAGGTATTCAGTATTTTACTGACATTCATACGACGCGCTTCATGGCAAATGCATATCCATATGTCTATTTACATCCTCTTTCAAAATAAATTACTCTTAATCTTAAGATAAACTATATTATTCTATGGCAATTTAATTCTAGTGTGAATAAATTCTAGTTAGTTATTTCAAAACTTACCATGCATTTCAAACCATGCAGTTTTACCAGTGCACCAAAAATCATTCATATCCACTAAGGTTATTCTAAAATTCATCTCTATCAATAATGCAACTAGCATGAATGAGGTGAGGTAGGAAGCGAGCCTGGTGGCGTTAACTGGACAGGACAGGGCAGGGCAGGCGGGGTGAGGCAGTGTGAGGTTACCTGTTTGACTTGGAGTTCCCACCGGAGGACCAGAGGCTACGAGGAGAATGTGCCATAGTACAGGTTAGTGCTGGGTGGTGGTGCTGTGTGTGTGTGTGTGTGTGTGTGTGTGTGTGTGTTTCACTAGTTTGGTAGTAACAGTGTTGCTGAGCTGCGCTGAGGTAAGATGAAGTGAGCTGTGTTGTCCTGTGTTTGTTGTACTATGTTGGGGGTGGTATGGTGCAGGTGTGATGGTGGTGTGGTGTGGTGCGATGTGCTGAAACTGTAATGTGGTGTGTGCTGATAACGATGGTAATGGTGCTGGAAGTGTGGTGAAGCGCGGTGACAGAAATGGCGGTAGTGGAGATGGTAGGGTGGTAGCACTAGAGATGTTGGCAGCTTTTGTGGCAGGAATGGTGGCAGTCATATTGGTAGATGTAGTGGGCAGTGGTATATCCGGTGTTCGGAGAGGTGAAAGCAACAGTGATATTTTAGGGCTTTGTGACAGTAATGGTGGTGACAGTGATGGCAGGAGTCGTGGTGGCAGTGATGGTAGTAGTGGTGGTGAGGACAGTGATGGTAAAAATGGTGGTGGCTGTGACTGTTGTAGTGGTGGTGCTGGTAATGGTAGCAGTGTGACAATTGTGACAGTGATAATACCGCTGGTAGCAATGATGGCAGTAGTGGTGGTAGTCGTGGTGATGGTGGCAAAGTGGGGTAGCAGTATAATGGTGGTTGTAGTGGTATGAATGGCAGTGGTATCAGTGGCAGTTTGGTGATATGATACGGTAATGATGGTGATAACTGTGATGGCAGAAATAAAGATTATAGTGCTTGTAGAGCTGGTAATAATGATGATAGTGATGGTAGTAGTGAGAAGGTTGTGCTGCAGTACATCTAACACTTACATGCTAAAATATTATCTACTGTGAAGATGGCATGATGTTAAGAAACAATATCTACAGTATATATGTTTTTTTTTAAACCTCCGAATACTTGATTAAAGCTCAATATTTTTCAGATAATGTACAAAAGTGAATACTGTATTTATCCCACACTTTGATTATTTAACTGGATTATTTACATTATTTGTAACATTATTCATATCAACATGAAAACTGAGCTAAGTTATCCTACATCTGGCAACAAAAAAAAAAAAAAAAAAAAAAAAAAAAAAGGCGGTAGATTTTCAAGATTCGTGCGTCCATAATTATGCTGAGGTTACGAAAAAAAAGTAGGGATATATTAAATTGGGATAACCGTTGTTCGAAGGTACCTAAATAAATAACAAAAAATTCTAGACTCGTATGATTTGCAACAAAAAAATCATTAGAACAAAAGAATCCTCCTTAACGCTGTTTTTTGTATGATGTACCGTACACTCTCTTGCATGTTATCTTATGATATAGGCTATGTCAGTGAAGACTAAAATAGTTTGCATCAGAAAACTACAAAAAGGAAGATATTACAGTGGAACGGACATAAATAGTTCAGGAAGAGGCTTTACACAGTCTCTTCTAGTCACCAAGTATACGGCACCGAATCTCTCAGAACCTGCTGCCCTTTTTTTTTTTTCTTCATACAGTATAAAATTTACACTGACGCCTACAGTTTTTAACACAGCAAACTATATTGAACTAACAACATCAGAACACCAAAAAAATACGGCATGTAAGCACAGGAAAAGCATAAAATCTACGTTAACTATTGAAACCAAACTAACATAACGTCGTGAACCAACTGTGACCGAGTTACGTGACTGGCACAGCTACACCAATCCTGAATGCCCATGGAGTGTATTTTTAAACCCGTTCAATGCGATGACCTTTTATTCTTGCCATCAACACAATAATTTATCCAGCTTACAGTAGGACACACCAGAAGGGGTTAATGAAGGCTACATGTATCTCCTCCCGTTCGAAAAGTCTCCAATGTTGAATAAAATCGTGCAGTGGTAGCAATACGAATAATAGGACATAAATGACGCCATGGGAGTGAAGCGCTTAATCCCTTCCCTACGATGACGTCCTCTGTCTTCCATTCTTACTGGCACCAGACTTACATTCAGCCTATGACGGATCCCTAGTAGTGAAAGGGTTACTCCATTTGTGTTACATTCAAACCATTTTATTCTGCTTAAGGGGAAAAAATCGTGTCATGAAGGGGTTAATGGACACTGTTTCTAATCCAGTCACAGCAGATGGTCTCCGAAGTTAAGAAAATCGACTAGAGGTAGCAAGAAAAAAAAAAAGTCATCGGGCTGAAGGTGTTAATTCCTTCACTGTGATGACGACTTCAGTTAGCACAAGACAGCTCTTAAAAAGTTTAAGAAGGCCCACTATGACCTACTTGATCTAATATAAGAGATGAACCTTAAGCTTTTGAAAGCTGGCAGCTGATTGGTAGTCCAAGTGCATTCATAACTAATGATGCATTTTAAATTATTATAAAGGTTACAATAACCGTTTGACGATAAGATTGCCCCAGTAAAATATTATACACAATTATCTGCATATATTAATTTAAAAAAGGGGTCTTACAAAAACTATCAGATGGCCTAAATACGTTTGAAATTTTGATTTCTCTGGACAAACCAAAACAAGTCCAGGTAAAGTATTAAAAGTTCCTTGAATTTTTTCCCTTATGTTCAGACAAATTAAGATAAATTATCATTACTGCGATAGTTTGCAAAATCAAACCTAGTAAATATGACAGGGGTGGGGGGTAGGCCGCTCGTGGGATGTTTTACTAGGTTAGATTTTACCAAAAGTAGCAGTAATGACAATTTACCTTAATCTGCCTGAACATGGGGGAAGGGGGAATCAAGGTACTAGTAAAACTACTGGACGTATTTTGACTTGTACCGAGAATTCAAAATTTAGGATGTATCTAGGCCATCTTATAAACATTGTAAGGCCCCGTTTTTAAATTAATATATGCAAATAACTACGGTATATAATATACTTCACTTGGGCAGTCTTCTCGTCAAACGGTTGTTATAACCCTTATAGTAAAAATAATTGAAAATGCATCGTTAATAATTATTTCACTCGGACAGCCAATCACCTACCAGCTTTCAGAAGGTTAAGGCTTGACTCTTCTCAGATGAGATCGAATATGATAATGTAGTAAATAGGTTACTGAAAGGTAAACAGTCCTTCAGATCTGAAAAATCTCTGCTAAGCTGAATAAACCAGCCAGGTACTAGCAAGAATATATCCACCCATCAATCCATCATCCAATCCTATGTTGCCCCATGAGGAGAGTAGATGCCCGGGGCTAGGCAAGTTGGTCCTGGCGTTTAAGATGAGAGTGACCGGCCTCATTCATCCCTGAGTGGCATTACGTGAGCAATAAACCCCAACCATCCCTTAGATATAAACTTACACAGGCTAAATCCGACTTGAGCGCCTTAATTACCCACTAAACCACCAGGTGCCATAATTTGGTTATATGGTTACCATCCAGCGTAGTAAATGTTTCCTGGTGTACAGGAAACCATTTGACTTGTCACTCAGTGTACAGTCACCCACAGGCAGAAGGAAGAGGAAAGAATGAGGGAGAGAATGACAGAAGAGGGAGTGTAAAGTCACCCTTAGGCAGAAGGAAGAGGAAAGAATGAAGGAAAGGAAGACAGAAGAGGAAGGAAGAGAGGAAGGGGCAGAAACCCAAAGCAGCACTACATCGAGTGAGTGGATGGTGAGCGTTCCCACCTACTACCAAACAAGAATATAATAAAGAAAAAAAGTCACCCTAGAGAGGTGGTTAACCCCTTCACTGCGATGTCGTCAATTTAGTTTTGCTGGTACCAGACGATTTTATTTAACTTAAAAGTGAGCTTCCAGAGTAAATGAGTTAGATGCAATTTCCTCTCGCAGCTCAGCCATGTATTTGTAGAACGAGCAAAACAGTGTGCAGAATCTTCCCATGTCTGCTGTTCTGTCTGCAAAACAAAAAATCTGGGTTATAAGACGAAAATTTTGTCAGGAACTTTTTAGCGTGAAGGAAGAGGAAAGGATAATGTTGAAACTTCCCTTCTCGTGTTCTTGCTGCGACAACAAGTCTGATTTACGACACGAAATCGATCTTAAATATGTTTGAGAATCTCATCCCAGGTTAACATTAAATCAGATATTATTTTGCTTGGCTTCAGAAAATACTTTCGAAGTCGACAGATCAGAGGTATCCCTGTTTAATAAAATGGTGTGTGGGCAGCAAGAATAAATCAATCACAACATCAGACTAAAGAGGTCAACCACTTCAATCCGAGGACGTCATTGTCATTTTATTCTTGTCATTTACTGGCGATTTTATTTTGCTTATGGCAAACTTTTTTTTTTTTTTTTTTTTTTTTTTTAAAGAATGGATGGGTTAAATTTCGATTTCATTAATTCCCCTCAGCTGAATAAAATCGTCTGTAGTTAGCAGTAGTATACTAACTGCAAGATGTCACCGGAATGAAGGGGTAAACCTCTGGACTGCAAGGACTTTCTATTGATCTGATTGTAGTTAACATCAAACGAATTAAAGCAATTCCTATACAGTAATGTGGTGACGTGTTATTTATTGTAGTCTTCATATTACCAAACGATTATTTTAAATTTAGGGAGTTATTTATTGTAGTCTTCATATTACCAGACGATTATTTTAAACTTAGGGAGCACGCCCTTTCGTGAATGGGTTTATGAATGTTGTACCAAACCCCCTCCAATTACAAAATTTTGTGCCGAGCTGAATATAATCGACGGAAGATAACAATACAAAAAAAAAAAAAAAAAGAAAAAGAAAAAGAAAAAAAAGCCCGGATTCAACAGGCAAATTCATGAACATGTTGATCGTGTTCCAGGTGGCTTTGGAAATTTCGAATCACATTTTCTAAGCGATTTATTCTGCACATTACACTTCAGTATCCTCTTGTAAGTTGTTAATGCAACCTATGTCGACATTAAAACGATATACAAGAAAATGTTATGGTGTAATATGCAAAATAAACCGCAGTGGTATTGCGAAGCCTCCTATGCTGCTTGACATAGGGCCACCGCTGCTACGACAGACCTATTTCCATGTGAATAAAATCGTCTGTGTGTAGCAAGAAAAACACATAAAAAAAGACGTCGTCCTAGGGAGTAACCCCTTCACTCCGATGACGCGTTTCTCGGTTTATTATTGCCATCTCAGGACGACTTTGCAACCTTACGAACTTATTATTTTACTGGAAGGATCTGTAGCCTCATTAACTCCCTCGGTATCTGAGAGCAGTTCCATAGAATCGAATGGAGGGATAATTTGAAACTGGTCTAACAATCATCAAACATCACTGGAAACAAAATACCTAAATCATCCTTAGAGGAACGGAATTAATAATGATTTACACTTTGAAATCACTACAGATAAAGACTATATGGCAAGATAATTCGACCTATGAGGAACGGTAACTTATATATCTCTGAATTCATACACACACACACTCACACACACACACACACACACACACACATACACACACACACACACACACACACACACACACAACGTGAAGAAGGTGATAATGATTTACCTTTTGAATAATTAGAGAGGTAATCAAACATCACTAGAAATAAAAAAAAGGGTGTCCATAAATCATGTTGACAACTTTGAAAATTTCTAGGAGATGAAGTTTGCGTGACAATGAATCGAGGTTCTGTGACACTGTAGTCAATGAAACTTGGTAGTATAAACTTGAAAGGGAAAAGACACGATTTAGTATCATGCAAATTTCACCTCCTATGAAGTTTTAAAGTAATCAAGATTGATTGTGGACGTCCTGTGTAAAATAAAGCAAAAACATCCAGCCTGGGCATAGGGATGAGAAATGATTTATCTTTTAAATTCACTAAAAGTAAAATAAACTAAATAAATCAATCTATGAATAACGAAATTAATAATGATTTACCTTTTGAATTCACTAGTGAAGTGAGGAGGGGAGTGGGGGGCGGTGGGGGAGGGGGGGAGAAATCAAATTAGTCACTTGGGCAGTAACAGCTGCGGCACCACTGACCACCGCACAGACCCTGGCAGCGGCTGGCAAGGTCGCTACTCTTTTACCCTTCGACCTGTGTTCCCGCCACCATAGCAGGATTTCTAGCATCTCTTCCTAGTTATTTATAATGCACATTAGGCCTTGCTATTCTCATGTATGCTCTTTACCTCCTTAGTATATAAAATGTATTAATAGCACGCAAAAGAATATTAATACGCCATATACAGACATAAATTGGTATAACGGAGAGGTGCTAGGAAGATAACTTAGTCGACGAGAATACGGGTATTTAGCCTCTTTACTCCGATGACGTATTTTTAATCTACAGATGATTACATACAACTTAGATCATATCTCTGGTACTGAATGGATTAATAACCCCTGCAGTTCGAATAAGTTTTTCTGAAGTTAAACAAAATCGGCCAGGGACTGCGTGAATAAGGTACAAAATACGTCACCGGATTCAAGGCATTAATTAGCTCGTGTTTCAAAGACAGGAAGTCACGGTGGCTGCCTCGTGCGTCGCCATTTGTCTGACTGTATTCATTGTGTTTATTTGTCAGCACAGCGGGTCTCTGGTTTAAAGGCAACTGAGATACATCTGTCGTATAACATCACCCGTTACACTGACCAGTACAGAGGCCAGTAGTAACACAGTATACGCCAAGAATATAGACCACTTGACATCCTTTGACTTTCATCTTTTTATGAAAGTGAAAAAAAAAAATGTTAAACTATTTTTATGTTCGTATGGTTTGCACACTGCCAATAGCAGAAAAAAAAAAATCCTATGGCCTCAGTTTTAGGCATGACATCAATCCGACTTGCTTTAAGTGCCTCCAAGTCTGACAGGACATGCTCTCTGATCGTTCCTCAAGGTTTACCAGGTTAAACTGACACGATGTATGATACTGTCGCAATTTTCCCTGCGCTCCCACTCTACCCATCAATTTCTGAACAATGGTTTATGTGTTACAACAAAGCGTACAATGATACACCGTGTTTCGTTCTCGTTCACCATTTCTGATAACCAGGAGGGAGAGGGGTGGGGTAAGGTGGAACCGCGAAAAGCGGTAACCCGTCACACGCAATGTATGAACATGTCATACCTACGGTATCAATCGTTTTTTTGGATCCAGTCATTACCCTCGGAGAAGGTACTGAGAATGCTAGCAGACAAAGTCCACATACAAGTTCAAGTGTAAAGAGGTTCTTAACATGTTAGCTAGTAAACGTTATATCAACATTATTAAAAGCAGTGGCATTTTGTATCTGTGATACCAACTAGCGTTTCAGTAAACAGAAGATAGTGTTCATGTCGACAGTGTTGTTCGACCGGAGGCCCGACACGACTAAAGCGACGACCATATTGTGCGTGGCGTATTTTATTGTACAAGTTGTTGACGCAGCCCGGCAGCGACCCTCCCAGCAGCCCCCACCATCTGCACTGGCCAGTGTGTATATACAGTACAATACATATAATATACAATAATATATACTAAATACATCTGTATAATCATGACAGAATGATACATGTGCAGCATGAAGCTTTACAGCTGACACTAAGCCTATCATGCAACTCAGCATCACTGTCACGCAGACAAGAGAGGCCGTAATCGAGGTGGCCTAAGAAGTTTCGTAGCACTTTTTTCTTTGTGAATTATTTTGCATATTGCACCTTAATTTTCTCTTGTTTGTCATTATGTCATTTTAATATCGGCTTAATTTGCATCAGTGACACAGACGAGGATATACTTGCGTAACAGGAAAACAAAATGAGAGAAAGAGAAAAAGGTGCCGCAAAATCTCCGAAGCCACTTTGAATACGCCCCTAGGACACCACCCCCGGACAACAGAGTAGGATGGATAGCAGAGGATACCTGACTAAAGGTAAATTCTTATTTCATGTCACTTGATTTACGCCAGAAAAGTTTGGTTAGGTTGCAGAGGCTGATTTAATTTACCGTCGACGTAAGTATTAACCGCAAAAGGGTAATAGCTATTGTATCAGCAGGTTATTAGTAATAAACTTAGGGGTAAGTTGTCTGGTAGGTCGCTTGCAAGGTACAGTTTCTGTTCACCTGTAATCCTTGTCCCTGGCTGGAGGGAAGTTAGCCAGGATTTTACACTTGATGATGACCTACATTATTATGGTGAGAGGTTAAAGCGTTTCAAGATTGCATGAGGTACAGCTGGCGATGACAATATTCGTGCAGTCTAGAAATACTTCACATCACCAACATCAGGTCATTCCTCGCTGTGGCACCCTGGCTACGACCTCCTTTCAGCCGGGGATAAGGGTGGAGAGTGAACAGAACTGTGGCTGGTGAGTGTACATGCCAGTGAACTGGATGGGATTAGGAGGGGAGTTCGGGGATTGCAAGTTCAGGGAAGGAATGGGGGAAGGGGTTGCGAGGGGTGTCCGGGGAGGCGAAAGTGAGCCGAATTATTAAAACCTGAGAACACAAAGGTGTGAAAATGACCAGAGTCTTTGATACCTGAAGCACACTGCGATAAAACACACCTAACCTTTTTGTATCGATGCTGAGTGAACTGTGTAGGAATGCAGGCACGTCTATCAGTTACACGTGTTCCATAAATGACCGTCAAAAATTACGGGTCTGCTTACACCTTCATAGCCTCAGCTTTAACAATAACAGCTATGTCCCAGCATCATGACGGGACAACTCCACTCAACTGCTATGACGTGATGGCTGTGTGAGAAATGGACCACCAAGCTGGGACTTACGGTTCTGTTGTATGACATTGTTGTGTCATGGAGGCAGTATATACATTACAAGACATTTTTTTTTTTTCAATCTGCACTAATAGAGCATCGCCTGAATTTTCGTACAAAGTATATAAAAATGGATGCCCAAGTCAACTTGCATCGTTTTTCACTACATAATATCCATCTGCAAATATAGCAATGCGCTGGACAGCAGCTGTAGAAAGAGAGTCGGCTGGATGGCGAGAGGGATTAGCTACCGCCACAATGACATATGATTACATACTTTACAGTGACAGGATAACACTAAATGTTTAGTCCATAGCAAACTGTAGGCGTTTAACTTTGAATGCAAGAGAATATTAAGGTGTAGTATGCAAGGTAAATCACTAAGAGGTGCTACGAAGTCACCCATATCAGTGAGAATACGGTTCATTGCGATTATATTATTTACACAGACCTTTAATGAATAAGTCCTTCATACTACTGTGGCTGGATACAAGGCAATTTATTAGTGTGAGAAATACTAAACTGTCTTATCAGTCTTCTTGGCTTGATCAAGGTTGTTTGGGTCACGATCTCTCTCTGTCAGCCAGTCTTAGCAGTTCACTATTTGGTCGCATCGTGGTTGCTTGGCTTTGGATCACGAGCTTTTTACTAGTAAAATTATTATCCTGCTTGGTCTAATTCTGGCTGCAGCGCTTGGTCAAATCCTGGTTCCTTTGCTCTGAATTACGAACTCTTATCGGCGAATTCTTTACCATCCAGCGTCAACAATTTTCTTGACCTAAACCATGTTGCCTTGATTTGTATCACGATCTCTGTACCACCCCTTTGGCGCCATTCCTCACACAGTTTTCGCCAGTAAATGAAAATGTCTGGGCACACTACAAGCCGACGCTGTCATATACAGTGACACACTAGCGGCTACGAGGCCAGGCATGCGACGTTGTTAGGGGCGTGATGCATCTACCACTAGCCAGTCCACCATCAGTAGGCTCGTACACCACCATACTTGTTACTCTTGATAGTATGACATTTAACAATAACTGTAAGCCAGAATTAATAGTAACTTCACCCCTACACTACGATGTTGTCCTTTTAATTATGCTTTTGTTTTGTTGTCCTTTTGTTTACATTAGACAACATACAGTTAGGGTGTCCTCTCGCAGTGAAGCGGTTAACAGAGACTGGACCGTATTCTTGCTACCGCAGGAGACTTCGTAGCTTCACGTCCTTAGCATTTTTTTTTTTTTTTTGCATACTACACCCTAGTGTCCTTAACATTAGGTGATTTCTGTACTGATAACATTTACATTAGCAACATATACGACGATTATTATGTCGAATAAAGCGCAAAGAGAAAAATGTTGCGAAATCTCCAAAGTCAACAAGAATACGGCACACTGTTTAACCGGTTTGCTACGAATGGTCCTTCGCAGTTAAACTGTTTCATGGCACCAGGAACTGAATACAAACAGGCTTTATCATTAGTGTATGGGTTATGTCTGAGATAAGATAAGAAAGACAAAACATAAATTAGGTGGAAGAGATTGAGCCAACTCTTCCTCTTGGACAGGTAGACTCGTTGGATTGTGACGTCACGCCCCTCAGGCAAGAACAGTTGTTTACCTTCTTAAACTGCTGGCGGGCACCGAGGGGACACATGGGGTAGGGGGTGTGTGGGGGGAGGGAGGGAGAGAGACGAGAGAAGCAGTAAGCGTGGGCACACTTTCACCCAGCCTCTTCTTCATAAATACAAAGACAAGTGTATAACAAATAAATGTATATGATTTAATTTTTGATGAGAGACAAGGTGCTACGTTCAATAATCTATGCATATTATATACAGTATGTAAACATATAATTAAAGACATTGGTGAATTATTAGACTAATAATACTTTATAAAGTGTATTAAAGGGCAAGCTGATGAAAGTAATGCATCACTGGAACAGAATCTGAAATCAAGCAAGCATACATCTAATTTGTCACCCCGATCAAACAGAATACGATTATGTTTAACATCACCAGGCTAAATATTAAGCTACTCAACTTTAACAACCGACATTACGTAACATACTATTAGAACACCACTGCAATTTCACAAGAAAATAACTTGGTTTATGAGCACATAAATTTCTCTACATCTACCACTAACTAGTCATATGTATTGGCGTGGATGACAATAATACGATTTTATATACACGCCATTTCTCGAGTTCATACAATGCTTGAAGAGTCAGTCATACTAAAAAACGAAAAAGAGAAAATCCAAGGTACTGCTTTCATGATCATTAACTTATTATAAACCTTCCCTGTAACAAGCTTGCTCAGTTTTTTCCTGAAACCTTGTACTTTACGTAAATATTCGTCAAGTGTCGTGGTAAGTCTTTATATTTTGCCAACATGTGACGATACATTCACATACTGGTATCAGACGGTCAGTGTGCTGCATGCCTTACTTAATTTCGGGAAACGGAAGGGATTTCCCAAATACAATTATCGTTACTGTATGGGTAAAGAATGTCTTACGCATTTTGTGTGGTTTATGGGAGGTGAAACCTGTTCCAGTGGTCGATGTGCTGTACCTCCAACCCTCCCATCCACCTCCACCACCACCTCAACTGTCACTCACCGCAACAAACAGCGTTTCGGGATGAGCACTAAGTTTTTGAAAAACAACTCGAGATGACACCAAAAATCAAAAGCTCTTTGTCATGTCCTCTCCTCCCTGCGGCCTTTGACCTTTGACTTTTCATGACCAGAGGTGACCTGACACGTAAACACTGTTACAGCTTCAACTACAACAACAACACTAATAACGTGAGAGTAGCTAGAGTAACACATGAGCTACAACCAGAGATAGGGGTGCACACACCAAGTAATGAGGTGATGTAAAGTGCTCAGGTGTGGTAGAAAGGTGAAATTCTAAGAGGTGAAGTGAGGTACTGAGGTGAACAATGGTACTATGGTGCGTATAACAGTACGTGATCTTCTAAAAAGTTAAGGTAACAACATGATCCCTGACATATCCACTTCATACCTGTCTCGCGGCATACTACAACCAATCCCTTCCTTTTGATTTGGCTAAAGGAAAGAATCTAAGTTTGAATTACAGTGCAACCAGTATCTAAAACTGTGCAAACATATGACTGTAAATGGTTCCGCAAATCTAACACGTAAAACGCACCTAAGAGCAATAAACAAAAATATCATCGAATAAAAACAGCAAGAAGACACATTTCGGCGCGCAAATCACCATCACACATTGGGCTGTGTTTCTTGCTGGCCTCGGAGATTTTGTAACGACCTTTCCTTAGCTATTTATTCGGCACATTACACCTTGATAATCCTCTTGTATGCTCCTGATGCATACTGTGAGGGTATTACACAGATATACATAACATACAAGAGAAAGTAAGCTGTAAGTTGGAAAATAAAAAGCTAAGTAACAGGCATCCCGAAGTCTCCCATACGGCCAATAACGAAGCAGTTATCCACCCCGGCTACAGAAAAATCTATAATTCCAGCCAGCCAAGCAATAAGGGCTAATTAGCAAGTCAAGCCCAAGCCCAGGTCAGCACAGGTCACAGAGATGCTACACAGGCTAATAAAGAAAAGAGATCATCATTAGTTTCGGACGCTGCCACTAGTACTAACTAGATCAAAAGTTCACCGATATTCCCCTAACGAACGAGAGTATTATGTGAAATATTCTAAGGTGACAGCAATATGAAGTATACAGTAACATTCTATGAGACGGAAGGACAGTCTCTGGCGTACTGGGAAGAATGGAAGATAATGACTGTAGGACACAACACTGGCAGGGGTTTGTCGGGGAACTTTTGCTCGTGATAGTACCGTCCTTGCCTGCTGGTTTGTCTGGAAAAGATACGTTAGCACTCTCTTGCTGGCCTTGTCTTCAGCATAGTGTCCGTGAATGTCCACTACTCTTTAATACCTATAAATGTGTCCACATAACCCTTACATATATAACCAGTACACCAAATCCCTCCAAATATAATTTTTCAGCAGCTCTCTGACACTCTAGGCATGATTTAAAATTTACTAGTTCCTCTCAACATCTAACCATACACCCAATTCTCCAAAGAGTTGTATTTCGCATGGTCACCAGTGTCAGTCCCCAATTATCACTGGATATTTACCACTACCTTGTCATACCCCAAATGGCTTTCAAGTATCCCAGTTATATCTTTACTCCAATATTCCCTAGTAATCTCATTTCTGCTAGTATCAGAAGTTACTCTATCCATCAATATTCCTTAACATTCCTAATACCACTAATATCCTCAGTACATACCTCAGTGTCCTTTCATACTGTATTTTAGCAGTCTTAGTACTTCTAGTAAATCTAGCAACTCCTCAGTACAGCTAGTAAATCAAACAATTACATAGTAACTCCTAATAATCCCAGTCGTTCCACTAACCCTTATGGTTTCCTTTATTACTCCTAACACCTGTCCAGTATTCATTAATACCCCATACCTTCTGACACCTTTCGACTCCACAAATATCCCCAATACCCTAGGTGGCTCTCCGGCACCCAAAGTTCCCTTTCAATGCCCTACAATCGGCGCTGGGTACCTGTGTTTGTTGAGCTGGTACTGTGGCCGCTTCATGATGAGGAGGCGTGGCAGGATGTGGATGAACACCCGCCTTACCCACGGTGCCATCTTGTGCGTCTGAGGCGACCGGAAGTGTACGTTGAGCACCAGCACCGTCACGCATATACTGTGATGCGAAAGGCGGTGGTGATAGTGGTGGATGATAGTGGCGGCAGGTGGTTAGTGGTGGAGATAGTGGTGGGGACAGTGAAGGCATATGGCAGCGGAAGGTAGTATGTGGTGGTAAGTGGTGGGAGATCGTTAAGAGGTGGCAGGCGGTGTTAGACGACGGTGATTGGCGGTGGCAGATGGTGGCAGACAAAGGTGATTGGTCAAGGCAGCAAGTGGTGGTGGCAGGCGATGGTGGGACGCGGTGGCCGACGGCAGGTGGTGGTGGCACAAGGGGGCAAAAGAGAGAAAAAAAAGAGCATAATTAGTCAATTCTAGTCCATCCCTACATATATATATATATATATATATATATATATATATATATATATATATATATATATATATATATATATATATATATATACAGTATGTATCATCATCTAATCCTGTGCTGCCTCACGAGGAGCGTAGGGGCCCAGGGCTAGGCAAGTTGGTCCTGACATTTAAGATGAGAGTGACTAGCCTCAGTCATCCCTGAGTGGCATTACGTGAGCAACAAACCCCAACCACCCCTTGGATGTAAACCTGCACCGGCTCAATCCGATTACCTTAATTACCCACTAAACCACCAGGCGCTATAATTTGGTTATATGGTTACCACCCAGCATAGTAAATGATATCCTGGTATATATATATATATATATATATATATATATATATATATATATATATATATATATATATATATATATATATATATTATTTGTGAGTGCTGGAAGCAAATTTCCATTAATACATGTTGCGTTAAACACGACAGCATTTTTGCAGTTGTTAATCTTCTTTCTAATATATCCATTTTTCCTCCTAATATTCTACCTTCATTGGAGTGAGCGAAAACCAGCTCTCCAAAGTCGTTCATTTTTGTTCGACGTTTCGTCTGGAGAGAGAACCATCAGGAATGGAAAGACCAGAACCACATCTGGGAATGAAATATGTTTACATAGATACGTGTGGAGCAAATGAATACTCTATTTAAAGGTACTGCACTTCAAAAATAATTTATGTATAACAAAGCAACAATTTTCTATACCCTTTATACAAGGGAGTATACACAAGGAAAGGCACTTGCTATATATACAACCTGAGTAGCTAGAATACTGAATGATTTTTTTCTTAAGCTACTTTTCAAATCTTTTCGAATATACTTTTTATATACATTACAGGAAGTTATATATACTGAAAGAATAATATAAAATATACATATTCTAATCTCTGGAATATAACTTATTTGATACTTTAAGCTAATGAAGCACCTATAAATACAAAAACGCCATACTTTTACTTACTTTATACAGGAGAGATACATCAAGACAGTACAGATGACATCTCGTATACTATATACTAATACTGCTAAAACTAAACATGCGTTGTTCCTACATTTGTATTTATACCCGACGCACAGGTTGGGGGTCGTGGGCGCAGCTAGACCGGATGCAGGCTGGCAAACACCCTTTCATGGATGTACTGGTAGACAGCACGAATGACAGCTTCACCAATGACGTCTATCGTATGCCAACCAACACGGAAAAATGTATGAACGGCAGAGGTGAATGTGCTCAGAACTACAAGAGAGGTGTTATAAGAGCGTATGTTAAAAGGGTCACTACAGTATATTCCTCATGGCAGTTTATAAACCAAGAGCTTCAACATCTACGCCAGATGCTCGTATATAATAACAAGGACTTTGACAATATCACTACTAAATATCTCAAATGTTATTGATCTGCCAACCTAAACCCCAAACTAGTGCCATTAGTGAGTTTACTGCAACATTTTTACCAACAGATATGAAAAAGATTAAAAAGCTATTAAGGATATTGGAAAAACAAACTGTCAACCTACTAACGAAAATTGTAAGCTCCGCATTGTCATACTACAAGAACCCACGTACTTGTGCCATGGTAATGACAAACTACTTAACCGGTCAGACTGGGATGCTGTCTAAAATCAATGAAGTGTTTGAATATCAGTGTGCTACCGAGGACTGCGCGCCTCTTAATAATACCTACATAGGTCACACGACATGCACCCTAGGTCGTCGGCTATCTCTACATGTGCAGGATGGAGCCGTCAAACATCATCAACTAGGACATCACGGAACTGATGCTGACGGAGATAGCATAGCCGAGATCGCCAAAACTGTGTCACACTGCAATGACTGGCAAAAACTGAAGATATTAGAAGCAATTAAAATAAGAGAAAGAGCACCGATGATTAATATACAAACTAACATGACTACGACCACATCCTTGTTTGACAGTGCTATAGGCAGCCGTCCAAGAGACAACGACACTCACCTCAGGTCAGATAATTCACCTAACTCTCTCTCTCTGTCCCCTTCCCCGTTTACCCCACCTCCCACATACTTGAGATCAGCCCGCATCCGGTCTAGCTGTGCCCATGACCCCCAGCCTGTGAGTCGGGTACCAATACAGATTAAGGAACAACGCATGTACAGTTTTAGTTCCACAATATCAGTATGTAGTACATGAGGCGTCATCTATACAGTCATGATGTATCTTCCCTGTAGAAGGTAATTAAATGTATGGTGATTTTGTATTTATAAGAACTTTATTATCTTTATATATCAAATAAGTTATACTGCAGAGATTAGTGTATGTATATTTTATATTATTCCTTCTGTATATATAACTTCCTGTAATTTAGGCAAAAAGTATATTCGAAAAGTTTTGATAAGTGTCTTAAGAAAAAATCATTCAATATTCTAGCTACTCAAGCAGGTTGTATATATAGCATTTGCCTTTTCTTATGTATACTCCCTTGTATAAAGAATACAGTAAATTGTTGTTTTGTTATACATAAATTATTTTTGAAGTGCAGTACCTTTAAATATTCATTTGCTCCACACGTATCTATGTAAACATATTTCATTCCCAGATGTGGTTGTGGTCTTTCCATTCCTGATGGTTCTCTCTCCAGACGAAACGTCGAACAAAAATGAACGACTTTGGAGAATTGGTTTTCGCTCACTCCAATGAAGGTAGAATATTAGGAGGAAAAATGAAAATATTAGAAAGAAGATTAACAACTGCAAAAATGCTGTCGTGTTTAACGCAACATGTATTAATGGAAATTTGCTTCCAGCACTCACAAATAATATATATATTATATATATATATATATATATATATATATATATCATCATCGTCATCCAATCCAACGTTGCCCCATGAGAAGCGTAGGAGCCCTGGGCTACGCAAGTTGGTCCTGACATTTAAGATGAGAGCGACCAGCCTCACTCATCCCTGAGTGGCATTACGTGAGCAATAAACCCCAACCACCCCTTGGATATAAACCTTCACCGCCTCAATCAGATTGGAGCGCCGTAATTACCCACTAAACCAGGAGCCAAAATTTGGTTATATGGTTACCACCCAGCGTAGTAAATGGTTTCCTGGTGTACAGGAAACCATTTGGCTTGTCACTCAGTGCAGAGGTACCTACACGCAGAATAAGGAGAAAAGAATGAAGGAAAAAAAGACGAAAGAGGGAGTTTAAAGTCACCCGGAGGCAGAAGGACGAGGAAAGAATGAAGGAAAGAAAGACAGAAGAGGATGGAAGGAACAAGAACTGGATACACAAGCGGTTTATATTGGTTGTTCATAATCCCCTCAGTACCAGATGTCTTCACAAACCTGCATAAACTCGCCTGCTGGTGGCAAGAAGAAGATAAGAAATAACATTACCACAATCAAGGGGTTAAGGAAAATCGTTTGGAGGCTCTACACTTTGAGAGATCCCAAAAGGAGAATGATTTCGTTCATTGGCAGAAACACCCACCCACTCACCCACACACACACACACACACACACACACACACACACACACACACACACACATACACACAAGAGCAAGCTAATGATGATAGCTGCATGAATAAAGGGTTAAATTCAAATCCCTGGAAACACTATCCCCTCAGGAAACAAATACACGACCAACATTACACTCTAGTAACATATATTACAAACATATATTATGCCTTCTTGATACAGTAAAAAAAAAAATTAAACTATGGGGTGACGGCGAACAGTTTCCAGAGAAGAGACAGAGCATGTTTTTGACCGTGTGTGTGTGTGTGTGTGTGTGTGTGTGTGTGTGGAGAGAGAGAGAGAGAGAGAGAGAGAGAGAGAGAGAGGATGAATACTCGTACAGCAAGTTAGTGTACTCTCTCTCCCTCTCTCTCTCTTTCTGTGTGTGTGTGTGTGTGTGTGTGTGTGTGTGTGTGTGTGTGTGTGTGTGTGTGTGTGTGTGTGTGTGTGTGTGTGTGTGTGTGTGTGTGTGTGTCCGGTCAGCTAACTTTCGGCCTGACAAATGCTACCAGTTTAGGGGGAGCCGAGCGAGTTTGAGCCGAATCCTCCAAAGCCACACCACACACACACAGCCTTTCAATAGATGCACTGCTTTTGTTTGTATCTATTTAACTTCACGCCTGTCTATCTATCTATCTATCTTTCAATCTCCTCAAAAATCCATACTCAATCTTTCATTCGTTAATGGTATTGTTATGTTCATTTAACTAAGCCCACTTTCTCTCTCTTGTTATCTTCATCTGATCAAGCCCATGTTCTCTCTCTCTCTCTGTTATGTTCATCTGATCAAGCCCGTGTTCTCTCTCTCTCTCTCTCTGTTATGTTCATCTGATTAAGCCCATGTTCTCTCTCTCTCTCTCTCTCTCTCTCTCTCTCGTAACGTTCATCTGATTAACTCCATGTTCTCCCTCTCTCTCTCTCTCTGGATGTTTGTTGTTAGGACAGATGAAGGGGAGTGTTGTTGTTGTTGTTGTTGTGCATGATATTAATAAAGTTTTGTGGTACTTGTTGTTATTGCTAGGGTGTTGTGGTGGTTATTGTTGCTGTATTTGCTACCGAAGTAGTTGTAGTAGTAGTAGTAGTAGCTGTTGTTGTTGTTGTTGTTGTTGTTGCTGTAATGCAATTAATGTGGTTAAGGTTGTTAATGACGATAATGTTTTTCCATGTTCGGATTTAGTGATTTCTTACTGTATTGTTTGTTATCAATGACTCTCCGCTGGTGAGGCTACTGTTGAAATTACCCTACTGTTGTCACTGTTATATTTGTTACTATTGTGTTGTTACTGCTGTGTATGTGTAATTA
>NC_137024.1:50029151-50046651 GCF_032717465.1 Coenobita brevimanus | reverse complement strand
TTGTAATCAAAGCTCTGTCGTAACCCTTTTTTTCCATAAGAAGGACAAATAATGATAAGTGCGGACCTGCATCCTATACTGTCTACCATTTTAACACCGCGTCCAAAGATTTCTCTTGCCAGTATGATCTGTACATAATTAATTACAGGTCCTCTGGCTTACCTCATATAAATTAACCCCAAGAGACTAACCTAACAGAAAACCGGCTAACCTAAACTAACGTAACCATAACAAACTAACTTAACCAACCTAACCTAGTCTACCGTAACCTAAACTACACCCACCTAACCTAACACATGCCTAACAGATAAACGTACCCTAATTCGGTTTAACCTGACCCATCTTAATCTAAACCAATTTATCCACAACAGAAAAACCTCGCCAAACCTAGCCTTGCCTAATCCAACTATAGCCTACCTAATATGACCTAACATTACCTAAATTACCCTAACCTAACCGAGACCCTGCTGGAACAGAGTGTCCTAAACAGTTAAAACTAGGATATCGGTTCAACTCTAACATACTAACCCAATCCAAGCAGGCCCAACTTAACCTAACCTAACCTAATCTATTATAACCTGACCTGACCTAGCCTAACCTAATCTAGCCTAACCTGACCTGACCTAACCTAACGTAACCTAACTGAACCTAACCTGACCTGACCTAAACCTTGCTAGAATAGAAAGCGGTCAAGTCGACTACAGTTCTGAATTTGGCCAAGCTTTCGTGCCTTCCCAACGAGTCACAGGCTGCCCTTCAAGCCGCAAATATAAATTCACCGCACCAACCCACTCCACTCCACGCCAAGGCACCCTCCAGAATTTTCAGTATTTCTGGAGGAATATTTTTACTGATACCTGACTGAACTGCTGCACATATAAAAATGTTTAAATACTTCAATCTCCTTGGTAACAAAATTAATAAATGAATTTTATGAGGACATTTTTCTAACAGATAACTAACCGAACTGGTACATCTTCTCGTATATAAATGTAAGTACACACACACACACACACACACACACACACACACACACACACACACATATATATATATATATATATATATATATATATATATATATATATATATATATATATATATATATCATCATCATCAGCCGTTTGTGTGTCCACTGCAAGACCGGCCTATCCCGACCGAAGTGGTGACGATACAGCCAGTGTATCTCTACCAAGTGGCTTAGGCTGTCTAGTAGAGATTGTATGTAGGGTGAGAAGTGCTTGTAAGTGTAATTGTAGTGTTGGAGTGGCTTTGGATGTGTGTGTAGTTTGTGAACTAAATGTAATCGGCCAGCGTTGCCGACTGGGGCAAGCCGACTGGGTGCAAGCATACTTTATGGTATGCGACACTGGTTCAACCACAGCACCCCTTGTGTCCGCCAATGCAGTACGTGGCCTGAAGAACGCTCCCATATATATATATATATATATATATATATATATATATATATATATATATATATATATATATACTGAAGGGAGACATTCTTAAAAATACCTGATCGAACTGGTGTGCTTATAAAAGAACATGTAAATACTTAATTATATTTAGAAAAATTAGAACTAAATTTAACCAAAAAGCTCCTTTGAAATGAAGATAATAAATAAATGTACGGGTAATCACGCTTTTCATTTCAGATGGAAAATATATTACTTGACAACTATTTGGGTATCCACTTCAAAATTAGCAAAATAAATGGTGTTTAGTTAGTTGCTGCTGTGTACTGAGAATACCGGTCAAAATGTTAATACCTGTTAGCTATTGCACACACTGTTTAGCTCGTCACATATTATGGTGTGTGTATTAAGAGTTATTCCAGTATTAGCAAGTTACCTCTCTCAGACTCCTATGATCCGTTGTGAGTTGAATAAAATAATCTGGGACAAGTTGGCATACAATTCTAAAGTTGTTACGACCATGAGAGGGTCAGTAGTGACAGTATTAGTACTCTGCTGCTCGTACGACTGACTCTCAGCTATGGATTAAAGAGGATGCTCACACACCACACTACATCGACGCTGAGCCTGTTGAACTTAACAAGTGACCCTAACCTTTGATCAATCTGCTACAAAATCGAATTACTTCCTCCCGACCACACACACACACACACACACACACATGGTAAATGTTCAGCTAGATCGGATCAGGCATTCATGAGATAAGCAGCTCCTTGGCCTTGATCCATGACCTTTGACCGATGTACACGAAAACTATATCAACATCTTCCCCGATTCTCACATAAAGCATGTGCTGATTGTGAACTCAAATGGATAAGACATTTATTTGAAAACGTTGCATCCTTAACTTTGATCTGTACACACACACACACACACACACACACACACACACACACACACACACACACACACACACACATATATATATATATATATATATATATATATATATATAGATAGATAGATAGATAGATAGATAGATAGACACACAGAAAGCGACTCGATTACAGCTATTTCTCCACCGGAATCAACTAAAATGTTTCGGGGCTAAGTGGGATAAAATGCTGTAGAGAACAGAACCATGACTGGGTTATTGTTGTATTTTTATTTATTTATTTATTTATTCTTTTCGTGACAGGAGGTAAACTGAGGAACGCTGAAACTCCCGATCGTTTCAAGTTGCTCTTCTGCTGAATGGCCACATCCGAGCAGATATGCTAGTCAGCCACATGTCCCAGTTTATCCTTCTTCCAGGTATGCAAGCGCTGGGCTATTCTGAATCCTCTGACTACAAGAAATTTCCTCTCCTTAACAAAATAAACTTGAAGCAGCCTCAGTGAAAAAAAAAATAGTTTCCACAGAAGGATAGAGTGAAAAAAGTTCAGAATGAATAAAATAATTAATCAGCTGACTCCTGTGATGTACTTGTTGTACATTGTTAATACTACCAGCTGTTTTTATGCACCTTACATCTAACATCTTTAATTCGAAAAGTCTCTCCTTAGCTTAATCAAGCCCTTCAAACAAGGCAGACGAATAGTATGTAAATAAGAGAGTTAAGTACTTGTCTGACTGAGACGAGTATCAAAGGGAAAAGAACAAAACCACACAGCCACGTACAAAAAAGTGCAGTACAGCCCCCCCCTTCTCTCTCTGTCTCTGTCTGTCTGTCTGTCTGTGTCTGTCTCTCTCTCTCTCTCTCTCTCTCTCTCTCTCTCTCTCCGTAAAAGGCAAGAATACCATGTAAAAGTCCGATCTGGTGGTGAATGTGTTAAAAGTGTCGGGGGTAATTGCCTGGTGCAGCCCTATAACCGAACGTCTGCTGATATTTGTGGTCACTCCCGAGGCTTCCCTGATGACCAGCAAATATTAACAGTTATGGATGAGAAATACCCTGTGGTAACTAATTGCTCCGTCTTCCTGCTGGCTTGGGGGACTGAATACTAGTGACGCTGTTTGGATGGGGCAAGAATATAGTAGAATATGACGTCATCGTGGTAAACGGTTACAATATTATAGGAAATACACGTCACTCAAGCAACTTTTTTTTTTTTTTTCCAGCATTCTCACTGCGTTGGAAGATTTCGTAGAATGTGTTCCTCAGCAATTTAGGTTCCATATTATGCCTCTTTATCCCTGTTGTATGTTGATGATTCAAACCATGTCGATATCAAAAAGATATGACACACAAAACAGTACTAAAGAAAAATATATAGATAAATCACCAGGGAAGATGTGTTAGTATATTTCCTATGCCAATGAGAATACGGCCCGTTGCCGGTATACCTGGTGATGTCAGCAGCGGCTTACACAACTTAAGCTTATGTGCAACACTGGTTCAGAAGAAGCACTAAAAATCAACAGATCCGCTGCCTGTTCGTGCCGTTCTTTTGAGGCTCCTGCTTGTTATCGTTGATTTTTAATTACGGGAGATCATTACTAAGTTTAATACATTCCTCTGGTGGTGGTATGAACAACACAGGAAAATCATCACCGCATACAAAGAACTGGTGTAGGCTGTTTTTAATCTATTCAGTCGCCAAGGTAAATCTTAAATCTTGAGATGAATACAGTCGTCGGGGGGTACCCACCATGAAGTAATAATGGCGTCATCGTCATGAAGGGGTTAAATATAATGACAGATTCTAGGCATTTCTGTTTGCCATATAGTGAGCTCCAGATATAATGTTGATGAAGCCGTCTTAACCAACTGTGGGTCAGGCGGTCTCACTTGACAGCAGGGAGCGAGGGCAGGGAGCAGACGAGGGGGTTGGAGAGGGCAGAAGAGGTAGCCGGAGAGGGAGCAGGTTCACTTCAGTCAGGTACAGGAGGAGGGGGAGGGTCAGGTGATGTTAACCCTTTAAATATGGTGTCACATTCTTTATTCATTTGTGTTATTTCCTACTCTGAAAATAGGAAGTTATTCTGGAAAGAGGTGCTGAAATGCAGAAGTGAAAGCGGAAAGAAATGTGAAGGTGTGAAGGATGTAAGTAGTAGATTATTAAACCATGGGGATGAAATATGGACAAGTTGGAATGAATATTTTGAAAGCCTGATGAATGGGAATATAGAGAGAAGAGCCACTGAAAACATGATTGGTTTTGGGGGTGTGCAGAGAAGGAATGCAGTGCCTGGAAACGTGACACTTGCACAGGTGAAGAACGCTGTGAAGCGGCCGAAAAATGGGAAAGCAGCTGGGGTCGATGAGGTGAATGCAGAGATGATTAAGTATAGTGGAGATAGCAGAATGAAGTGTTTGTTGGAGATATGTAAGAAGGCATGGATGAGTGAAACTGTGCCTGCAGAGTGGAAAAAGGCTGTGATTGTACCCCTGTACAAAAATAAAGGTGAGTGCAAGAATTATCGTGGCATAAGTTTATTATGTGGTAGGGAATGTATATGGAGGAATTATTATAGACATAGTAAGAGAGACATCAGAAGTCCTAGTGAGTGATGAACAGGGTGGCTTTAGGAGTGGCAGAGGATGTGTGGATCATATATTTGCATTGAGACAGATAGTGGAGAAAGCTGGTGAGAACGACTATACGGTGTTTATGTCATTCATGGATCTGGAAAAAGCATACAATAAAGTAGACTGAGAAGGATTGTGGAAGGTTTTGCGCATGTACGGTGTAGATGGTATGCTGCTAGGTGCAGTCAAGAGTTTTTAGGATGGTAGTGAAGGATGTGTAGGGGTTAATGGGCGTCTAAGTGAATGGTTCACGATCGGTGTGGGCGTGCGACAAGGTTGTGTGATGTCCCCATGGTTGCTCAATATATATATATATATATATATATATATATATATATATATATATATATATATATATATATATATATATGAATGGGGTGATGAGAGAAGTAAAAACACGAGTAATGGAGAGAGGGATGGTGTTTTTAATGAATGGTGATGGATGGAATATTTCAAATTTGTTGTATGCTGATGGTGCAGTACTACTTGCAAATACCGGACAAGAACTTGGTAGACTAGTGCTGATTTTTGCATGTCTGTGAGCATCGTGCCTTGAGAGTAAATGTAGAAAAGAGTAAAGTGATGGTTATTGTGGGAGAAGATGACTCCCAGTGCGATGTTACAGTGAATGGAGAGAGACTGGAATTGGTGAGAGAGTTCAAATACCTGGGTACAGTGATAGAAAAGAGAGGAAAATGTGTAAAAGAAGTGGAAAGTAGAGTGACGTAAGGAGGAAAAGTAGGTGGTGCAATGAAGGCCCCGATAAGAAACAGAGGCTTGAGTGTTGCAGCTGCACGAATGTTAGTGCCAACTTTAACATATGGATGTGAGACTATGGTGTGGCATGAAAATGAAAATTCAAGAGTGACAGCAATGGAGATGGGACTGCTGAGGAATGTATGTGGAGTACCGAGGATGGAATGAGGAAGTCTGTGGACACCAGAATCGAAGAGACTGTATTGAGATGGTATGGTCATGTGGAGAGAATGGATACCAACAAAGCGGTGAAAAAGGTATATCTGTGCGAATCTGACGGAGGGAGGAGGCGAGGCCGGCCAAGGAGAAGATGGAGGGATATGGTGGATGAGTGTGTGAGGAAGAGAGGTTTGGAAGTCGATTAGGCTAGGGGACTGACAAGAGATCAAGCTGGCTGGATGAATATTGTGACGAGAAGCGCATGATAAGGGATTTGGCACCCTTTTTAACGTGACAGCTTCGGACTGACTCTATAGGATATGTTTATGTGAAGCTACAGAACGTGGTGAATGTTTTTGGCGTATCGGATACAGCCAGGATTCCGGAGGCTTGAATGATGAGTGAATGGAAGCACGGCCCATTGGAGTGGACAAATTTGGGCTGTCTGGACATTATTACTCCTCACCCTGCCCTAGGGTGGGAAAGGAGGTCCAGATAATGATGATGATGATCATGATGATGTTATTTCCATACGATTTTATTCGTCTTAGGATACACTTTTCTAACTGGAAGGGTTATGCATTGCGTTCATCACTCTTCTTCTCTTCTAAGTGCTCTAGTGAGCTGAATACCGTCGTCTGGTAAGCATAAAACATATTCCGTCCGCGGGCTGAAGGAGTTGAAAGGGGCGAACACAGGCAAGGGGCAGGTGAATGACTGAGAAAGTGAGACACAGTTCAGATGAACTGTACAACATTTACCCCCTAAGTTGTGTAAGGACAGGCGGCCGAGATAATAATAAAGTCCAGTACATTTATAGGTACATGATTAACCTAAGGTACTCCTTCTGGTGGTAGTACATGATCGAGAAACCTCCGGCCACATCTGAGGGACTGGTGGAAAATTTTGTAGGAGACAACGAGATGGCAAGGGCAGGTGAAATAGAGGGGCAATAGAGAGCAGAGTGCTGGGAGACGAGATGGTGATGAGACAATATGCTCTGAAGGTCGTATGCAAAATCAGAATAGAGGTCCCCCCAAAGGGGGAATCACACCAGCCGCAAGCCGATACATATTTAGCGCGGCTCGGAATATGACCTTGACCTTGACCTACTTTCACTTATTTCGAACTCGTAGGAGATTTTCATCCCCACAACATACCTATAAAATTTTGTGACATTTTGAACGGTTGCGAAGTTATCGTGGTAACAGACACACAGACCTTGATCTACTTTCACCAATTTCGAACTCGTAAGATACTTTCATCGGTATTACACACCTGTTAAATTTTGTGATGATACCTTGAGCGGTTGCGAAGTTATCGTGCCAACAGACATACAGACACACAAACAGACAAAATGAAAACAATACTAGCTTCGCTATCGCGGCTGGCAATGACAGAAACACACACACACACACACACACACACACACACACACACACACACACACACACACAACTGTGCGAGAGCAGGCAGACAAGGGAGTCGAGTATCCATCTGACTGAGAAGAGTACCGAATCAAAGCGAAAATAACAAAGGACACAAAGCCGCACAGAAAAATGAACGTTATTCTCTGTCTCACCCACTCTTCCTCCCCTTCTCTCTCTCTCTCTCACACACACACACACACACACACACACACACACACACACACACACATTTGAGAAGGGCAAATAATCCAAGCAAAGAGTAGGGTGAAGGGCAGACTGAAGCAACTATCACAGAGAATCTTACATAGGCATAAACACACTCTCTCTGGTACGGTACAAAATCATGTACAAACACGCACGAACACTCACATTTATACACATTCAGAAACACACAGACACACTGACACACAGACACATACATACATACATACACATACATTTACGTGCACACATAGAGAAAACTAAAATTCGCACTCACACACATACACACATGGCGAAAATGTACACACTCCCAAAAAAACATCGGCCTCTTTGGGTAAGATGGTTGTGAAAATAAGCAACTTCTGCAGACACAGATGAGTCTATAAATGTGGTGCCTCAAAACATACACCACCCAGTAAGTGAATCTTTTTGCAATTTTGAGTTCTAATAGTTACCAAAGATAATATTTGCACTTGTAATTACAGGATGCCCCATATATCACAATGTTTCATCCATGTTTCAGAATGATACGTGCTGGAAGAGTGCCGATACATTTTTGGGAGGGTGTACATAGCCTACACACACACACAAGCAGTTACACGCATGCACTTGTACAAGTACACGAACCTAGCGAATATACATAGATACACACACACACACACACACACACACACCAAACACAAGCACACACACACACACACACACACACACACACACACACACCAAACACAAGCACACACACACACACACACACACACACACACACACACACACACACACACACACACAACAACAACAACAAACACAAGCAATCTACACACACACACACACACACACACACACACACACACACACACACACACACACACATTAAACTGTTAAACTGATTAAAACAACAACACTGACAACAAAGAGAAGTACCAAGAAACCCTAAGTCTTACCCACCTTATAGAGACGAGGATCATGGCGAAGATGAGGTACTTGCCGAGGAGGGGGACGACGAGGGAGGTAGGCGGGATGATCTCAACTACCAGCAGGAAGAACACGTGGAGGGAGATGAGGATAGAGATGCTCAACGTTACCTGCGGCGTGAAGGAGGGATAGTTTGAGTTACTGTTGAGTGTGACAACGGGGGAGAAGGAGGTGGCAGAGGGAGTTGGGAAAGAGGTGGCAGAGAGAGAGAGAGAGAGAGAGAGAGAGAGAGAGAGAGAGAGAGAGAGAGAGAGAGAGAGAGAGAGAGAGAGAGAGAGAGAATGTGGGGAGGGGACGGGGAAGGAGAATGAGAGAGAAAAGAACGGGAAGGGGGAACGACACAGATAGGGGCAGGAGAAAGGGGCGGAAAATGAGGAGGAGATGTGTGGAGAAAAAATATATGAGTTTGGAAATCGTATCGTATCGTAACGTTTATTAAGGCTCCTGCATGGTACATGCGTCGGCTTTGGCCACCTAATGACGGCTATCCACGCTGCTTGATCTCTGGCAGCCTCCCTTATCACTGAGGTCACACTCTGTGGCTCGTCCACACTTCTCACCCTCCGCACCCATTAGTCATTCTCCATCCTCTCAGCATGCCCAGACCATCTCAATCTACCCTTCATCATCACAACACCAACACATTCAAGTCCCATCCCTCCTCTCAACTCTTCAATCGCAATCCTATCTCCCTACCCCCACCCCGGGCCTGGCATGCAAGGACGCACTACACATCCATCTAATCATTGTCATTTCTGTACATTTTAGCCTATGAATATCCTCTTCCTTTACTGCCCATGTCTCACTACCATACAATTTTACACTCCTAACAGATGCCGCATAGAAAGATCCCTTAGCATGGAGCGACAGCCCTCTCAAATGTTAGGAGATGCAGCAACTCCCTGAACTTCCTTCAATCACTCCTTTTTCTTGTCACCGAATTGGCTCCAGCCCCGATTAACAAAACTCCTTCAATCACACAACAGACTCTTAGGCAAGGTCAATCCTTGCACTCCTGACAATCTCTACATGATCTCTCCAACACAACACACCAAGAAATCAGCATTATTTCGCAGCCTACCTCTAATCCACTACATCATTAATGCACTCATTTCTCACAAACACTGCACAAGATGGAGTTACTTTCCACACCCTTGAGTCAAACTGAATAAGGCCACACTCTCATTGTTTTCACAGTACCGCCACCAGTCCTAGGTATCATCACTTTTGTTTAATCCCCATTTATTCTCAAACCCTTGCGTTCCATTCCGTCTCTCCATTTCCTAAATCTTTCCCCCGCCTCCCCTTCATTCTTTGCAGTCAACACCAAATCATCAGCACACAACATCTCCCATGAGAGTTCGTTCCTGAAGTCACGTGAGAGAACTTCAAGCATCATGACAAACACAAAGGGACTGAAGACTGACCCCTGTTGCACTCCAGCATTTACGGAAAACTCATAACTCAAATCTTCATTCACTCTCACCTGGGTGTTCGCACTCATAGGCATATCCATAACCGCTGTAACCGGTCACTCCTCGATCCCAAGCTTTCTCAGTGCCCACTTCATCACCTTCCTAGGGACTGTCAAAGACCTCCAAATCAACAAAGACAATGAACAACTCCGTTGTATTCCCTATATATTTTCCTTAATGCTGTCGGACACTGAATATGGCACCAGTGGCTCTTTTGCCTGGCATAAACCCAAAGTGCATCTCATCATTATTCACTTTTTCACAACCATACCTTCCATGACGCTGTCTATTAATTTCGCAAATCAGATCCAAGAGTTTTATGCCTCTATAGTGTCCTCTTTCCAGGTAATCACCCTTCCCTTATACAAATTTACAATCACATTCTTCAGCCAGTCATCTGGGCAACACACTCACATATAATCAGATTTATCAAACTAGTACCTAAACCCACTCCTGTATCTCCTGAGGCCTTCAGTATTTTAGCCGTCAACCCAGCCACACCCGACGCCTTCCTCAGTTGCATCCTGCCTATTGTCCAGCTCACAGTAGCAGCATCAATCAAAGGTCAAGGACCTAGCGCTGAATCCGCAGACTCAAACCTTCCCTGTTCCACTCAAGGTCCTCATTTTACAGCCGATTATAATGCTCTCTCCAGGGGTCTTTAATATCATCACTGTTCACCACTACCTTTCTTTCATCATTCTTCACACTCTCCTCACCTATGATATCCCTGTTCTCCCTCATCATCTGAAGGAAAATGGGGAAGAAAGTCAAGAAGGGGAAGGATGAGTAAGACAGATATAGGGACGGGGGGGGGGGGAGTGTGGAAATGGGAGAGAAAGCGAAGAAAGCGAAGGAGGAATGACAGATATGGAGAGTGGAAGGATGGACAAAATCGTGGACAATGAAGTGTAGGGTAAGAAGATAAAATGTGTTGTTTGGATTATTTTCGGCGCATTGTTTCCTTGTGGTATCTTTTTTTTTTTTTTATCGTGATTTTGTTTTATTTATTTCTGTGGTTGTTTTTTAGACGTTGTTGGATGTTGTTTTAATCGTTGTTGTTTTTTATATTGTATGATTTATTGATTGATTGATTATGTGTGTGTGTGTGTGTGTGTGTGTGTGTGTGTGTGTGTGTGTGTGTGTGGTTACTTTAGTGTCGTGTTCTTTTTTACTGTTATTTTACTGTCATTTTTTTTATGCTATTTTATTTCAGTCACCGCACGCCATTTTCACCATCGTAACAAGCCTGCGTCATTTTCATCACCTTATTTTCACCGTCGCAGGCATTCCACGTCATTTTCACGGCCGCACCACGTCACTTTAATTCATAATACTTCATCTTCACTGCCACAATCAGTTCATGTAAGAGGGACGTCCTTTTCAGGTGGTCAGTCTCAGGGGTGGGCGTAATTTTAAGAAGTTATCCTAATCATTATTTTCAGTAAACATCTCCATTATTCGTAACGGGATCATCATCATCATCATCATCATCATCATCATCATCATTATTTTCAGGATGCATCACTATTATTATTTTCAAGATTCATCAACATCATCACCATCAGTTTAAGGAAACATCATTATCATCGTCATCAGGGAACACAGGATTTTCAGGGTTTATCACAACATCTTTTTCACGGGAAGTATTTTGATTTCCAGTGGTTATTATTGTTATTTATAGTGGTTATTATTATTATTATTAATTTTATTATTTTCAAGTCATTATTATCGTATTCAGTGGTCATTATTATCATTTCAATTATCATTATCATTACCTTCAGCGGTCATTGCATCATTTTCGGTGGTCATTATTATCATTTTTACTGATCATTATAATTTTTAGTGGTCATTATTATCATTTCACTGGTCATTATTATCATTTTTAGTAGTCATTATTATCATTTCAGTGGTCATTATCCTGTTTCAGTGGTATTACTATCATTGCAGTTGTCATTATCATCAGTTTCAGTGATATTATCATTTCACTGGTCATTATCATCAGTTTCAGAGGTATTATTATCATTTCAGTGGTATTGTTATCATTTCAGTGGTATTATTATCCTTTCAGTGGTCATTATTATCATTTCACTGGTCATTATTATCATTTCAGTGCTATTATTATCATTTCAGTGGTCATTATCATCAGTTTCAGTGGTATTATTATCATTTCAGTGGTCATTATCATCAGTTTCAGTGGCCACTGTCATCGGAGTCAGAGGACATCATTTCCAAAAGTCAGCATTATAATTGACATCATCATTGTTTTGAGGGAACATCATCAATAATTTTCATGAATCATCAGCATCATCAACAATAATTTAGAAGTCATTATCATCATTTTCAGGTGTTATATTCAGATGTCATTATCATTTTCATGATTCATCATTATTAGTATCATCTTCATCATCATCATTAACATTTTCGGAAACAATCCTCCTCCTCCTCCTCTTCCTCCTCATCATCATCACCACCACCATCATCACCATCGCGATCATTTTCATTAATCATCATTTTCCTTATTTCATCATCATCATTATTATTATTATTATTAATATTATTATTATCATTATTATTATTTAGCTGAGGAGTTCATGATTATTTGGAAGTCTTCATGATTTCTAGGATCATCATCATTTTCACGTCACCATCCAGCATCAGTATACGAAAGCGATCGGTGTTTGATGTCCATGAAAGTGATGCGTGTTAGTATGTGAAAGTGATGCGTGTTAGTATGTGAAAGTGATGCGTGTTAGTATGTGAGAGTGATGCGTGTTAGTATGTGAGAGTGATGCGTGTTAGTATGTGAGAGTGATGTGTGAGAGTATGTGAGAGTGATGCGTGTTAGTATGCATATGAACGTGATCAGTACTAGTTTAAGTAATTTTAGTTAGTGTGTGCAAGTGATCGCGTTAGTATGTATATAAATGTAGCCAGTGTTGGTATGTTTGCGAGAGTAATCACTATTATTATTGTGTATATGAGAGTGACCAGTACTAGCAAGTGCTCAAGGCCATGAAAGTGATCAGTGTTGGTATAATGATAAACAGGCAACATGCTGTCACATTTTGTTCTCCATTAGAAAATCAAATGTGACAGTGATTAGGGAAATCAGTTATTATCGCTACACAACGCTTAGGTATTATTATTAATCCCTGCACTACAATGACATACTTTATACTGTACTCCAGTTTTGATGATTGTGCTTCCATACAGTATACTGTCAGATCACGTCATCGTGGTGAAACGGTTCATACAAGTGAAAACGATCAAAGTCTTCAATCTGATGACATATTTTCCTTTTAATTTTGTTATCTCCAAATTTCTTCGGTCTTGAACAGACTCTTCGAAACGGACAGGTTGGATATATATATATATCCAACCCCATTCACGAAGGACGTGTTTCTTAAGCTTAAAAACAGTCTTAATAAAGCAAGAACCATGTGAAAACTACGTCATGGTACTGAAGGGATTACAGTGAGGTGGAAGTGGGTAAGAGTGGGTGACCTTCTCGCCGGAGTCTGATGGTAGATAGAAGGTGAGGACGGTGAGGAAGGAGATGCCCATACAGGGGATGATGAGGTTCACCGTGTAGAAGAGCGTTTTTCTCCTCATGGTGATGTTGAAGGTGATGTCCAGGTACGGCTCGTCGCAGCACGTGTAGAACTTCTCGTGCCTGCCGGAGAAAGTGAAAGTGAGTATAGTCAGTTCGTGTCCTCAGGGCCAACGTACTTCCTTAAAAACGACTGGAAGAAAATGAATGAGAAAAAAAATCTAACTGAAGATGGAACAAAAAAGCGAGCAGTGACGCTATCAGTGGGAGTGTTTTTTGATATGTCGGTGGGTGTTGTGGACGATCCGTTGTATTAAGACTGCTGAAACGAAAATCCTTAAACTGTTTACACTCCTGCAGTCATCCGTCCATTATTTCCCCACCCCACCCCAGACTGAGAATAGCAGTGATATGAGACTAACATACTCGGTGTTCCATGTATAATCCACTACTTCGTCCGGTGATTACTCGTGTGTTGCGGGCACGGCTCGGTGGGCTTTATTAATGTCTACCCCGCATCAAGTATTCATATCCCACATATTCATCAAGTATTCATTGCCTCTTCATACTATACCTGTACTGTACAGTAGAGCTCAGTGTTTCGAACCCTTGACTCGAGGCACACGCATCGCGAGGGGAATACGCTACCGATCAAGCCACCGCAGCCCCATGAGTGGAATAAAGCGTAAGTGTGAAGGTGAGTGAGAGGGAGTGAGTGAAAATGTGTAAACATGAAAGTGAGTGGCAGTGAATACGAATATGCGTGAAAGTGGCTGGGTTTGAGCTGCCTGGTGCTTTGGAGAGTGAGAAAATGAGCATGCGAAAGTGAGTGGTGTGAGCGAGAGTAAAGTGGTACTGAAATGAGTGAAAATAAGTGGAAACAAACGTGAACAGGAGAACTACATGAGTGTGAGTGAATATGAGTAAGCATGAAAGCGACTTTGATAGATCGTGAAGGGATCTGGGTGGGGGTGAACGTGAGTAGGTGTGAAAGCAAACATAAGTGTGAAAGTGAGTGGCTGTGAGTGTGTTAAAGAGAATGTGAGAGAATGTAGGTGTGAAAGTGAAAGGGTGGGTGGGTGTGAAAGTGAGTGGTACAGTGGGGTTAAAGGTGAGAGTATGAGCAAGAGTAAGTGTGAAAGTGAGAGAGTAGATGGGTGTGAGAGTGAGTGGTGAAGTGGGTTGAATGTGAGAGTATGAAAGTGAGAGAGTGGTGTAGTGGGGCTGAAGGTGTAAGAGTGTGAGTGAGAGTGAGAATAAGTGTGAAAGTGAGAGAGTGGGTGGGTGTGTGAGTGAGCGGTGTAGTGGGGCTGAAGGTGTGAGAGTGTGGGTGAAAGTGAGTAGGTGTGAAAGTGAGAGAGTGGGTGGGTGTGTGAGTGAGTGGTGTAGTGGGGTTGAAGGTGTGAGAATATGAGTGAGAGTGAGTAAGTGTGAAAGTGAGAGAGTGGGTGGGTATGATAGTGAGTGGTGTAGTGGGGTTGAAGGTGTTGAACTCATGTCAAGGGGAAGAACAAGGGGGAGGGGGTGGGGAGGGGAAGAGGGAGGGGGAGGGGAAAGGGAAGGAGTGTCGGAGGGAGGGAGGGAGGATGCGAGTAAAGGGGAGAGGAGGAAGAGTATAAAGGTGATGGGAAGAGGAGAGGTAGAGAGAGAGAGGAAACGAGAGGAAGACGGGGTAGGGGGAAGGGAAAGGGATAAGCAAGGGAAGACTAAAGGGGAGAGGAAGAATAAAGGGACAAAGGGAGAGGAAAGAAGAGAAAATTAAAGCGTCAAGAGGAAAAAGGAAGAATAAAAGTGGGGGGGAAAAGAAAGGCATAGACAGGGAAAAAGAAAAGGAAAGAGGCGAGGAAGAGGAGGACATGACAGAGGGAAGAAAAAACAGGGAAGAGGAAGTCAGGGAGAGAGTGAACAGGAAGGAGGAAAGAGGAAAGTGGAAGAGCAAGTGCAGGGAAACGGAATGATGATGGAGAGTAGAAAAGAGGGATAAAGAAGGAATTTTATATATATATATATATATATATATATATATATATATATATATATATATATATATATATATATATATATATATATATATATATATACGGCGAGAGAGATAGAGAGAGAGAGAGAGAGAGAGAGTGACTAGTGACTTGGTAGTGGCCCATCACCTACATTAAAGTTGATACCTTCCTCTCAGGGCCCCTCACCTTTATCTTTATTAGAGAGAGAGCCTGCCAGAGAGGGAATTAGAGAGAGAGGGAGAGAGAGTGTTGGGGGGAGCCAGAGTGAGGGTGTAAGAGAGAGGGGGTTAGAGTGAAAAGGTGGAAGAGGGAATGAAAGACAATAGGAAGTTAAGAGGTGTGTGTGTGTGTGTGTGTGTGTGTGTGTGTGTGTGTGTGTGTGTGTGTGTGTGTGTGTGTGTGTGTGTGTGTGTGTGTGTGTGTCTGTGTGTGTGTGTGTCTGTGTGTGTGTGTGTCTGTGTGTGTATACACCGTATCTATCTATCTATTTATCTATCTATCTAGATAGATAGATAGAGATAGACAGATAGATAGACGGATAGATATAGATACAGATATATATATATATATATATATATATATATATATATATATATATATAGAGAGAGAGAGAGAGAGAGAGAGAGAGAGAGAGAGAGAGGTGGGAAGAAATCTAGTTGAAAGAAAAAAAAATGAGCGGCGAAAGACAGTGAGCGAGCGTGACCGAGTGTGAAAGCCAGAGAGAGAGAGAGAGAGAGAGAGAGAGAGAGAGAGGTGGAAGGTGGTTTTGAAATTTGGGGATGTGAGAGAGAGTGAGAGAGTGTGAAAGTGAGTTAACTTAATGAGTGCTGGTGTGTCAGTGAGTTACCATGAGAATATGGACAGAGAGTGAACATGGCAAAGAGGGACAGGCAGAAGTGGGAAAATGGGTGTAAGTGAGCAGGTGAGCGAGTGAATGAGTGAAGGAGCTGTGTATGAAATTGTATGAGTGAGAAAACCAGAGGCTGGGCACTTGTATTTACCTGGATGTAATTACCTGGTTACAGTATATGGGCTTTATGTTCGTCTTGTTCTGCGGCCATATCTTGTGTTTAGTCTACTCTTAAGCATTCGGATGTTCGTTGCTTGTGCCACCTCCTCTCCCAAACTGTGTGTGTGTGTGTGTGTGTGTAATTCACCGGGTCGGTCAGGATCACTTGATGCTCGTGATCGTCAGTTTTTACCCTCCCGGAAGGGAGCTGAGAGCTCATATAGTCCGATCTAAGGGCAAGGCTGTGACCTTCACACACGCACACACCCGTCCCCTTGCTCAAGGGGGAAAGTAACCACCCACTTCGTCAGTGAAACTTCGCAACCTGAGCGGGGCGCGAACTCCCGTCCACCAGTTGGCAAGCGAGAACGTTACCACTGCACCAGCGAGGTGTGTGTGTGTGTGTGTGTGTGTGTGTGTGTGTGTGTGTGTGTGTGTGTGTGTGTGTGTGTGAGAGAGAGAGAGAGAGAGAGAGAGAGAGAGAGAGAGAGAGAGACAGACAGACAGACAGACAGACAGAGAGAAGTATACGTGTGTATGTGTGTGAGCGAGTGAGAGAAAATGTCAGTGTGTGTGTGAGAGTGGAAGAGAAAGTAAAAGAGGAATTCGCATGAAAAACCTGGAACCAAGGAATTTTAAAAGTTGGTTTTGTGTGTGTGTGTGTGTGTGTGTGTGTGTGTGTGTGTGTGTGTGTGTGTGTGTGTGTGTGTGTGTGTGTGTGTGTCGATGTATGTGTTTGAGCTGGTCAGAATGAATGAAAATAATGTTCGTGGGTAAATGCTTGCGGATGAGTTAATGAGTGTGTGAGTGAATGAATGAGTTATTAAGTGTTTATGAATGTGTGAATAATATGTATAAGAGTGAAGTGGGTGAATATGCATCCGTGAACGAAAGAATGTGCGTGAGGGAATGACAAAAACTGCGAACGAGCAAGAGTGAAAGTAAATGTCAGAGAGTGAATAAGTGAATGTGAGTGTGAAAGAGTGAGGAAGTGA